>NW_024722701.1:2193791-2232983 GCF_018991925.1 Homarus americanus | reverse complement strand
GTAGGAGGAGCACAGGGTGAAGGTAGCACAGGAGGAGGAGGAGCACAGGGCTGAGGGGAGGACCACAGGGGAGGAGGAGCACAGGGGTAGGAGGAGCACAGGGTGAAGGTGTAGCACAGGAGGAGAAGCATAGGAGGAGGAAAGGCAGGGAGGACAGGGTGAGAGGCACAGGGTGAAGGGAAGTACAGGAGGAGGAGAGCACAGGGTTGAGGAGGAGCACAGGGGAAGGAGCACAGGAGGAGGAGGAGCATAGGGAGGACCACAGGGGAAGAGGAGCACAGAGTGAGGAGGAGCACAGGGGAGGGAGGAGCACAGGTGGGAGGAGTAGCACAGGGGAGAGCACAGGGTTGAGGGAGGAGGTGGGAGGAGGACCACAGGGGGAGAGGCAGGGTGTAGGAGGACCACAGGGGAAGGAGTAGCACAGGGGAGGAGGACCACAGGGGTTGGAGGACCACAGGTGAAGGAGGAGCACAGGGGTAGGGAGGAGCACAGGGAAGGGAGGAGCACAGGGGTGAGGAGGACCACAGGGGAAGGAGTAGCACAGGGGTGAAGGTGTAGCACAGGTGGGAGGAGGAGCACAGGGAAGGAGGAGCAAGGAGGAGGAGGAGCACAGGGGAGGAGCACAGGAGGAGGAGGAGCATAGGAGAGGAGGAGCAGTAGGAGACAAGGGTTGGAGGAGGGAAGACAGGAGGGAGGAGGGGCAGGAGGAGGAGGAGCATAGGAGGAGGAGCACAGGGGAGGAGGACCACAGGGTGAAGGTGTAGCACAGGTGGAGGAGGAGCACAGGGTTGAGGACCAGGGTGAAGGAGGAGCACAGGGTTGAGGAGGACCACAGGGGAAGGAGTAGCACAGGGTGAAGGTGTAGCACAGGTGGAGGAGGAGCACAGGGTTGAGGAGGACCACAGGTGAAGGGAGGAGCACAGGGGTAGGGAGGAGCACAGGGGAAGGAGGAGCACAGGGTTGAGGAGGACCACAGGGGAAGGAGTAGCACAGGGTGAAGGTGTAGCACAGGTGAGGAGGAGCACAGGTTGAGGAGACCACAGGGTGAAGGAGGAGCACAGGGGAAGGAGGAGCACAGGGAAGGAGGAGCACAGGGTTGAGGAGGAGCACAGGGGAGGAGCACAGGGAGGAGGAGGACAGGGAGTAGGGAGGGAGCATAGGGAGGAGGAGGAGCATAGGAGGAGCACAGGGTTGGGAGGAGGAAGGAGCACAGGAGGAGGAGGAGCATAGAGGAGGAGCATAGGAGGAGGAGCACAGGGCTGAGGAGGAGCACAGGGGAGGGAGGAGCACAGGTAGGAGGAGCACAGGGGTAGGGAGGAGCACAGGGTGAAGGAGTAGCACAGGCTGGAGGGGAGGAGCACAGGAGGAGGAGGAGCACAGGGAAGGAGCACAGGAGGAGGAGGAGCATAGAGGAGCAAGGTTGAGGAGGAGCACAGGGGAGGAGGAACAGGGGTAGGAGGAGCACAGGTGGAGGGAGCACAGGGTGAAGGAGTAGCACAGGGGAGGAGCACAGGGTGAAGGAGGAGCACAGGAAGGAGGAGCACAGGGGAGGAGGACACAGGGAAGGAGGACACAGGGTGGGGGGGAGTAGACAGGGGAGGAGGAGCACAGGGTGGAGGAGGAGCACAGGTGAAGGAGTAGCACATGGGGGAGGACACAGGGTGGGAGGAGGAGCACAGGGTGAAGTAGCACAGGAGGAGGAGGACAGGAGCACAAGGTGGAGCACAGGGAAGGAGCACAGGAGGAGGAGGAGCATAGGAGGAGGAGGAGCAGGGAGGAGGAGCACAGGTTGAGGAGCACAGGGGGAGGAGGAGCACAGGGGTAGGAGGAGCACAGGTAGGAGGAGCACAGGGTGAAGGAGTAGCACAGGGGGAGGAGGAGCACAGGGTGAAGGTGTAGCACAGGAGGAGGAGCATAGGAGGAGGAGCACAGGGCTGGAGGAGGAGCACAGGAAGGCACAGGAGGAGGAGCATAGGGAGGAGGAGCACAGGTTGGGGGAGCACAGGAGGAGCACAGGGGTAGGAGCACAGGGTAGAGGAGCACAGGGTGAAGGAGTAGCACAGGAGGAGGACCACAGGGGTGGAGGGAGGGGAGCACAGGGGAGGAGGAGCACAGGGTTGAGGAGGGAGCACAGGGAGGAGGAGCACAGGGGTGGAGGAGGAGCACAGGGGAGGGAGGAGCAGGGGTTGAGGAGGAGCAAGGGGAGGAGGAGCACAGGGTGAAGGAGGAGCACAGAGGAGGAGCACAGGTGAGGAGGAGCACAGGGTTGAGGAGCACAGGTTGAGGAGAGCACAGAGGAGGAGCACAGGGGAGGAGGAGCACATGGGGAAGGAGGAGCACAGGAGGAGGGAGGAGCACAGGGTAGGGGAGCACAGGGGAGGAGGAGCACAGGGTTGAGGAGGAGCACAGAGGAGCACAGGGAAGGAGGAGCACAGGGGGAGGAGGACACAGGGGGAGGAGCACAGGTTGAGAGGAGCACAGGAGGAGGAGCACAGGGGAAGGAGGAGCACAGGAGGAGCACAGGGTGGAGGAGGAGCACAGGGGAGGAGGAGCACAGGGTTGAGGAGGACAGAGGAGAGGACGGAGGAGGAGCACAGGGGAGGAGGAGCACAGGGGGAGGAGGAGCACAGGGTGGAGGGAGGAGCACAGGGGTGAGGAGGAGCACAGGGGAGGGAGGAGCACAGGGAAGGAGGAGCACAGGGGGAGGAGGAGCACAGGGTGAGGAGGAGCACAGGGGAGGAGGAGCACAGGGTGGGAGGGAAGAGCACAGGGGAGGAGAGCACAGGGTGGGAGGGAGGAGCACAGGGGGGAGGAGCACAGGTAGGAGCACAGGGTGAGGAGGAGCACAGGGTAGGACCAGGGTTGAGGACACAGGGGTAGGAGGAGCGTGGGTGGGAGGACAGGGGTTGAGGAGGAGCACAGGGGGAGGAGGAGCACAGGAGGAGGACACAGGGGTGAGGAGGAGCACAGGGTGGGAGGAGCAGAGGGTGGAGGAGGACACAGGGGAGGGAGGAGCACAAAGGAGGAGCACAGGGGAGGAGGAGCACAGGGTTGAGGAGCACAGGGGAGGAGGAGCACAGGTGAAGGAGAAGCACAGGGAAGGAGGAGCACAGGAGGAGCACAGAGGAGCATGGGGAGGAGCACAGGAGAGGAGTAGGGGTGGGGAGGAGCACAGGTTGAGGAGGAGCACAGGAGGAGCACAGGGTAGAGGACAGGGAGGAGCCAGGAAGGAGCACAGGAAGCTGAGGAGCAAGGGAGGAGGAGCACAGGTGGGAGGAGCACAGGGTGAGGGAGTAGCCAGGAGTGAGACCACACGGTGGGAGGAGGAGGAGGAAAGGAGGAGACAAGGTGAGGGGGAGCAGGCGGGAGGAGAGCTACAGGGTGAGGAGTAGCAAGGGTGGAGGAGGACCAAGGAGGAGACATAGGGTGAGGAGCAGGGAGGAGTAGACAGGGGGGAGGAGGACCACACAGGAGGTGGGAGCACAGGGGAGGAGGAATGCCTTTTCCCTGTTTTCCTCCTCCCCTGTGGCCCTCCTCCCGTGTTCCTGCTCCCCTGTGCTTCTCCTTTCCCCATGCTCCATCTGCCACTATGCCTCCTCCCATGCTTCATCTCTATGCCTCCTAAGCCATATCCCCTTGCTCCTCCCTCATGCTCCACCTTCCCATGCCCATCTCCACTATGCCCTCCCCATGCTCATCTCCCATGCACTCCACCCTTCCCATGCTCCATCTCACCATGCCCTCCCTCCTATGCTTCATCTCCCCATGCCCATCCCCCTCATGCTCCACCTCTTCCTATGCTCCATCTCACTATGCTCCTCCTATGCTTCATCTCCCTATGCCCTCCTCCTCCCATGCTTCATCTCCCATGCTCCACCCTTCCTATGCTCCATCTCCCACTATGTTCCTCCTCCTCCCATGCTCCACCTCCCTATGCTCCTCCTCCCTATGCTCCATCCCCATGCCCCCTGTGCTCCTCCCACCCCTTGTGCTGCTCCCTGTGCTCCTGCTCCTCCTCCATGTGTTCCTCCTCCCCGTGTTCCTGCTCCTCCCTCCTCCCATGCCCATCTCCCTATGCTCTTCCTCCTCCCATGCTTCATCTCCCCATGCCCTCCCATGCTCCATCTCCCATGCCTCCCATGCCCATCTCCCCTGCCCTCCCATCTGTGCTGCTCCTCCTCCCCGTGCTCCCTGCTCCTTTCATGTGTTGTTCCTCCTCCCTGTGCTTCTCCCTCCTCCCATGCTCCATCCCCATGCTCCCTCCTCCCTGTGCTTCTCCCCCTGTGCTCCAGCTCCTACTTTCCCTGTGTTCCTCCTCCTCCCATGTTCCTGCTCCTTCCTGTGCTTCTCCCCCTCCTCCTCCTATGCTCCACCTCCTATGATCCTCCTCCTATGCTCCATCTCCCCCTATGCTCCTCCTCCTCCTATGCTCCATCTACCCCCTGTGCTTGTTTTCCCACAAGACTGAACAACTAAACGCTCATTATGGAAATTAATTATTGTATCAACCTCAGGAAAATAGTCACAATTTAATCTAATTCATTATTTCAATTAATCTGTCTTTAACATCCGTCAGTTTTATTGCACTTTTCACCTTTGAGAGTTTTTGAAAAGGGTCTTTCCCAAACACACACACACAGTGTAACTCTGTGTGACGTTTTGTCTTTTATGGGGTGGCTTTGAGCGAACCATACACTTGATATTTCAATTTATGTATCCTTCCTGTCCATGATTTACAACAACTGTAGGTAAAAAGTTACAATATTATACTAATAACACTCATGTATTGATACTGTGACTAGTTACAAAGATTCAGAGCACGATGAACATAACATGATAATGATAGTGAAGCCTGGAAGGGTTCATATCATAAATTGTGTTCGTGCGTATGTTGCCCCGTGAGTTACCGTGGGCCTCCATATGCCCAGGTGGGATGGTCAAAGTATTACACTATAAGTTGTCAAATGAGGAGTGACTGATCCACATGTAATTTAAGGTTTTTGAAATATGTAATTAAAGTAAACAAGATTTTTCAGAGTTATGGGAATGATGGTGTGTGGTGGAAGCATCGTGGTCTGGCACACACACGCAAGCGCTGTTAACGTTGTGTGGACTCACTGGGTGGTTTGGAATCGTTTATTTCCATTCATACTATCGTAACTACAACCTATGGTAACTTTTCTTCGTGTTCATATATAATGAAGATAATGCAGAGTATAAAATGCCATATACAATATTTTAAACATAAAATGTACCGGGAACTTTCCCCCCCCCACACTCATCATTCTCTCACTATGTAACTTGACAAAACCTATGACCCTTCAGGCTTTTACGCCCTTAATGTACGAGTCATAAAGGCAAGTATGAACTTTTCATACTTCCCTGTTGGGCGATGTAAACGCTTCTGCGCTTCACCTTGCACAGGATGTAAAGGTGCCCAATAAACTAGCCCCCTTGGGGGCAAATCTGAATCTATACAATATTTATATATAATGTCATCTATACAGCCATACTATGACTGTTGCCTCGTGATAGTTAGCGGGGGTCCAGAAGGGACACTGTACTAACCTCCAGCACTGACCAATATGGTTTCAGTGTACATCTAAGCTGATACTCACCAGGATGTATGGTGTAGAGCATCAACATGCTTTTAGATCAAGAATAATGTGTTTAAACACTAAACCTCCTGCAGGTTGGCAGGGCAGCCTGGTGTGGCCGATTCATAAAATTTACATCTTAAAATGATCAACAAGGACAAACAACCCAACATGCAAGCTTGTGAATCATTACCTTCAAATTTAGGCTTATCTTTTCAAGCCAAATTCTATTCCTTCATTAAGTCTTAATGTGTTCCCTTGAAAATGTCTGGTTATTCCTGGACAATGAAAAGTTCTAAACCATTGGCAGTGACAAGTATACAAGAAACTTAATAAGAAATTGGGTTAATATAGGTACAGTACATCTACCTTTACTTATTGAGTAGTTTGTAACTTGAAAAGGACAAAAGTAATAAAAATGAGTGTCAGAAAAGTTTATTTATACAAATAATAACCTGAACTATTACAAACATTACATGTCATGTTACATACAACGTTGGGGAGATGTTTTGAGTGGTGACAACTATGGGGTGGTCCAGCCAGGTAGTCTCACCAAGTGTTCACAGACAACCAAGTAAACAGTAGGACTGGCCAGTAATATGTTGGGTGGGCAAGCAGAAAGTCACGATGCAACATTAACCTCTTCAGACATCCTTCAGTCACCTGCAGAAGACACAGTTCATGGTTCAGGTTTTATATACACAAATTGTTTTATCAAGGTTATTTTTTTAACAATCTGCAAGTGGGCAAGAGGATAAAATAAAGTATAAATATTGCCAGCACCTTGATTCTAACTTGACAAACAGTACAGTACACTGTATGGTACTGTACTGTATGTGATCAGGGAAATAGGCTGTGTTTTTAGTAAGAAATAGTATCCTTAACAATACAATTCCTATACAGTACAATAATATCTCCATTAGTCGGAATCCCCCAAACCAGGAACTGTCCGATAGCCAGAATTGAAATTTTCTCTGAAAAACGTTCCCAAAGCCAAAATTTTCTGGAAAATTCCGGCCTTGGGAATGATTTTCCAAGGGGCACATTTTCTGGAAAATTCTGAGAAATTTTTGCAATACCTGAGAAATTCTGGGATGGGGGATTTTTTTTTTTACTGGTTTGAGAGATGAAAATCAGGCACATTTTCCGGAAATTATGAAATCAATTTTCTGGTTCCCGGGAAATTCCGGGGATAGGGGATGTTTTTCTGGGTTCGAGAGATGATGAAGTGAGCAATTTCTGGAACTTCCAAAAACAGTTTTCATTACCCGGTACGAGGGATTTTTTCTGGCTCCGAGTCGTTTAGTTACACGGAAATCTCTCGTTACCGGAAGTGTTCTGCACCAAATGTTCCGGCTAATGGAGATATCACTTTTTAACTGTAAATTTATTTTTCATTTATGCACATCAGTATTACAGAAAGAACTGTATACTAATGATAGGTGTGACAACTGAGCGAATGGTTAAGATATGAATTTGGCCCAATTCTGACTTTATAAAACCTTCAGCAGATACATGAAGCAACATTTTTACTGTACAACTATGGGGTAAGAACTGAAACTTTTATTATGTAATTTTTTCTTTTCACTTTTATTAAAGAAATTGCCCTTTAAAATTTTTGTTTACTTTACATTATCATGTTTATATAAATACTCATGACTGCACAGGAGTACACCCAATAAAAATTAACTGTTATTCAACCATGACTCAGTAGTTGTTCATGTCATACAACATGCTGAGGTCTGTAACTTCATCTGAGCCACAGGTCAAGCTGATTTTGCTAATACCTCACCCGCTCCTCCTTGCGCCTCATGCCTGAGCAGGAGAGAGCGGGGAGACTCGTATCACTTGTTACCCAGTAAACACCTCACTTGAATGTTCTCCTATATAAATGCACTAAGAGAATTCCCTTAGCAGAGAAGGTACAATATACTCTCAACTGAATTCAGTACCTGTGATACTATATTTTTCTACAATAAAGAGAAACCAACAAAGAGTTTACTTCAGCCCAGCCACTTACTAGTTCCAGAACAAATACAGTAGGCTCTCCTCAATAACGACTTCCACAATAATGTTTTCGACAATAACGGTAAGTTACAATAGATACCAATTTTCGATAATAACGTCTAGATTCTCATGAAAAACGGAGATTTTGCGGGAAGCGGCCGTGCTCATCAATGATAGCGTTTGTTTGCCGCCATGTTGATGACGTAGTTGTCCGCTCCGCCTCACTCTCACACACGCTCCATGGAATACAGCGCTGCGCCCACGTGTGAGATTTTCGCCTCTATATCCAGTGGTTACTAGGGTATGTCATCAACAATTGCTCCTGCATTTTTGCCTGTGGGGGTTAGGGGAGGTGGTGGAGGGAGTGATTTGCCGCCTGAATGCCCGGGAACTTTGAAAGTGAATGAGAAAAAAGACCCCAAAGCTAAGACAAAGCCACAAGACGCGTGCCTACTCGGTGGAGGATATAGAACAGATTGTCGAGCTCATTGAAAGTGGTGCACGGAACATTGATATTGTGAGGAAATTAAACTGCCGAGTCTACAGTACAAATTATTAAGAGGAACTTAGAGGAGACCAAAAAGAGTATTGAGCTGGCCAAGACATATTTCAGTAGTGATGGAAATGCGAAGTGAGCTATGAATGATAAAAGTGATAGAAACGGATTGATAGTGATAAGAGCATTTTCTTGTGAAATGTAGAATGAAAGACAGTGTAAGTCTTAGCGGCCCTCAGATACAGAACAATCATCACACCAAGCACCTCAAAAACTCCCCCAAACAATGTGTTATATTACCCGAACTCTTTATTTTGATGATTGAATAACAATTCTTTTTATTTCAGCAAACAAAAAGTGTTAGGAGGGCTTCTAAGGGGAAAAACTGGGTGAAATTCCAGGGGCAGCGGCACCAATAAACCCTTTTTACATGTATTTTAATGTCACAAATAACGTTTTCGCTAATAACGTCGTTTTTCAGCCACCTATTAAACGTTATTGGCGAGAGCCTACTGTGCAAACGTTATATATATATTTATATGTGTATATATATATATATATATATATATATATATATATATATATATATATATATATATATATATATATATATATATATATATATATATATAATATATATATATATATATATGCATATATATTTTTTTTTTTTTTTTATATTATATATATATATTTATATATATATATATATTTATATAAGTATATATATTTATATATATATTATATACATTTATATATATATATGTATATATATATTTATATACGATATATATATATTATTATATATTTTGTATATATATTATATATATATATATATTTATATATTTTTTTATATATATATATTTTTTTACAGTATATATATATTTATATGTATATATATATTTATATATTTTTTATGTTATATATATATATGTATATATATATTGTATATATATATATATATATATATATATATATATATATATATATATATATATATATATTATATATATGCATATATATGCATACATACAATATACATACATACAAACATACATTGGTAGAGATCAAAATTAATTTGGGAGTCATCTTGTACACCTGCCTGGAGGCCCAACCACAAGAAATTTATTTAGCCCCTGTCAAAAAATTGTTTTTAAGACTACAATTTCTTTTGATGGCTATTGCCTTTCCTGAAAATAAAAACACACAGTATTAACAACCATGAATGAAAAGCAATTAGACCCATATTTTGAATAACTCAAGTATCGTCCCAACAACTCAATATAACGTGGGTTTGTCATCAAGAAGAATGCATGGAATGGTACATGCTAGGATATTGACATATAAGAATGTACTTACATTGATGGAATCCTTGTGTTAGTACTAATTTTTATATAAAACATACTATAGTTTGCACTATACAAAATTTTTAGTAATTTTGTCTAGTACATTTGAGCACAATACAGTGTTTGGTTTACGCCGTCAATTAAAAACCCATGGAGGTCCAATGATAACGCTAAAAATAAAAATAACAGAACATATGATTAATTTAAATTGAGACTGGCCGCCAGAGTACCAGCAGAATAAGTATGTTAGTAAAATTTGACTTAGCGAAAAACCATTAGCAGATATGAAGCAACATTTTTACTGTACAAACTGCGAGGTAAGAACTGAACCTTTATAATTTTTTTTTCACCTTTATTAAAGAAATTGTTTCTCAATTTTTTTTACTTTACTTTATCATGTTTATATAAAATACTCATAACTGCACAGGTACATAGTCATATAGGATTGCCAGGTTTCTGTCAAGGACTGCCCTGGCAATTTCCACATCAACCCGATGAGAACCTTGGGGACTCATGAACGCCACTCACGGATCTTGACACTCGTCCGGGTCTCCGGCTCACCACAGCACCTGGAGCAACTGGGGCTGTTTCATCAAGACAGCACCTGCAAACCTTGCAGACAGTGTTCCACAACAACTGAAAGAAAAGCAAAGAGAAACAACCAAATACTAAGAGGGGGTGGATGAGTGTTTTCATTTTTGTATTGTCTACTCATGATCGGTTTTTTTCCACGTAGACTGTAGGTACTTCAAACAAAGAATACCTTTCCTAATCAAGTAAAACAAATTTTCTACAATTAGCCTTGAATCCTAGAGACGAAGCCTCATCCATACCTGAAACAAAAGAAAAGAAAGAATTAATATTCATTATGTAAAGTGTGAATCTTCCTAGGAACATCATATTTGGTAACATCTCATCAACCAGGTCTTTGCTACAGTTGTTACCTTCTGATCCTGTGGTGAATGCCCAGAACACACATCTGTCACCACCAGCACATTTTCTGCCAAGCATGCAAGTCCATGATGCCAAAAGGGTCATTTTTCCTTGTAGGAGAAGGCCGATTAAAGAGTTTTATGAAAAAAGTCACTTGCCCTTTATAGGTTGTAAAGATTACCCATAGTTTGGGTAGGGATGGACTGTCTGTTATGTAATAGTAGTCTCCTAAACAAAGAGAATAAATTTTTCCACTCACCCAAGTAAATGAATTATTTATAATGAACTTGAATCCTTGGGAGTGAAGCATTTAGTCCACCTGAAACAAAAGAAAAAAAGAATTATTCATTATGTAAAGTAGACCCTTGCGGTTTGCAATCACTAGCAGATGGTCCCTCTGGTAGCTAGAAGGGGCTTGCAAGCTCTTTTCCAGCAGCAAGAGTCACCCCACACAGCAAATCGCTATGGTATGGTAGCTAGCTTATGCCTTTTCCTCATAAAGAGTCACCCCACACAGCACTGTGTTGTACTATCAAAGCTTTAATGTTTTGTGTGAAATGGACCCTAAAGACTCATGCTATATTGCTAGTGAAGTGAAATGTAAAAAGGCAGAAGTCATGATGAACCTGTTATATATATATTTTACACACATTATATATATATATATATATATATATATATATATATATATATATATATATATATATATATATATATATATATATATATATATATATATATTTGTGATATATGTGTCTACAGAAAAGGACCAACACAAATACTGTGTGCTAAGAATGAGCTGCAGTACCTGATGTATTGTGTATTATTGAATGCTCCTTATTCAGGGGATATTTATTATTTGGGTATTATTGATTATTTTGGGTGATATTTGGAAAGGAATGAGCTAGGTAATGAGGTCAATGATTTTGTATGGAGAGACAAGACCTTAATTATTTGGAGGTCAGGTATTTTTGTGGTGCAGTGACCTTAATAATTGCTTGTGGAAGGTCAACTATTTTTGCATTGTGACAATGCAATATTTTTAATAACTAAAATAGTGTCATAAAGATACTGGTTGGTGTTTCACCCTTCCTTCCACTCTCAACTTGATTAATGAATAACATGAACTCACAGTGCCCGGATTGCTCTGCCAGCTACCTAAAGAACACTTAACATACTGTCCTGTGGTCTGGTGGCAACAACCTTAAGCTAAGAATTAAGTTAAGAAAAACCTAGAATTAAGTGACCGCACTAAATGGCAGTACAGCTAGACCCCGACTTACGACCGCCGCAGTTGTGACCATTTTTTTTTCCAAATGACGCGCGCATTTTCTATACCGAAACGTTTCCAGTTAATGTAGTCTCCATGTATAATTAGAAAATTATGGGGGCCCCATGTGCATTCAACTGACTACATTAAAGGTAAGTGCTCAGTCACACTGTATCCATTCCTCATTATTTATTACTTTCACTGTACTGTATCCATTCCTCATTATTTATTACTTTTACTGTACTGTATATTTCATTGTAATTTTTTTATGTTTTTTATTTATCTACGTCGGACTTACGACCTGGATTTGGGTCCCTAACCCCGTCGTAAGTCAGGGTCTAGCTGTACATCTAGACCTTGAATAATCCGGAAATTTCTGAACAAATTTCTATTCCGGGTATCGGAGAATTCCAGCTACTGGAGATATTATAGCATTTATGACCAAAATTTGCAACCAAAGCTAAATAGACTTAATAAGGATGATTAAGTGGACTAACCTTAACTAATTCTTTGAGGGCAAGTCATATGACAAGTGAGCCACTGACCTGTTGCTTAAGATATATCCACTTGGTCCAGGACAGTATCCCTGGGCACCCACCAGGGCCCCCACAACCTCTGTGAAACACTTTGGTTTACAACAAACATTCAAATTAAGAATAATTTTATCGTTTAATCCACAACATGACCCAGTAAAATCCACCTCATTTACCCCTATTGCTTTATATTATAGTTTTATGTACAGTACCTGTAAATGGAAAGTTTTTACTCGACACCAGCATTAGTTCCAGTTAAATAACAGAAGCTTAAGTGACGTCACTAGTGTTTACACTACACCAACCAGTAACATTTGATGCCATTACTTGAAGTGAATTGAACTTATTTTAAAAAACCAAAGATGTGTAAACAGCACTGGTCAATGGGATGGTTGGTAAAGGACTACGGGGTCAGTACGCTCCCAATGGTAAGTGTCACATTTGGGGTACCGGTCTTATACAGGGAAGGAGATCAAAACTCACCTTTTAAATGGAATTTTGGGCGTCGTCTTGTACACCCCGTCGTCTTGTAGGCCGAGATGTCACTTACTATTTCCTCCAGAAAAAAGAAACATACAGTATTAAACACCATGAATGAAAGCAAATAGTTTACTGTTCCAAGTCAAACTCTTCTTATTGAACTTTTAATAACAGTTTGTGTACACAGCATTGCTCTTTTAGTTAATACAGTATGTAACAGCACCTTTGCTTTATATAAATATTCACCCAAATTAATAGCTCCAAGTTCTTCAACGACCACACATTTCTCTGGGGTTGGTGACCCTCCTTGCTTTTTCTTTTGCCTAATGGCGTAATTTGAAATCTTCAAATTTTTCATTAAGGCAATGATAGGTTGTAGTATCTGATGATGTGTTTGTCTGGCTGCAGACATTTGCCAATAATTGCCGTGAGTGTAAACATACAACCACAAGAAATTCTTATTTGTTCCTGCTCAAAAAAATTGTTTTAAGACTACAATTTCTTTGATGGTTGCCTTTCCTGAAAATAAAAAACACACAGTATTAACAACCATGAATGAAAGCAAATTGTAGACCTATGGCTTTGAATAACTCGTTTAATGTCCCAACGACTCAATATAACGTGGGTTTTTTCGTCACCGTTTTCCCGCAAGAATGCATGGAAATGGTACATGTTAGGGATATTGACATAGCAGAATGTACTTACATTGATGGAATCCTTGTAAGTTAGTGATTAATTTTTTATATAAACATACTATAGTTTGCACTAGACAAATTTTTTAGTAATTATTCAGTACATTTGAGTACAATACAGTATAGTCTGGGTTTACGCGGTCAATTAAACCCATGGAGGTCCACGTATAACGCGAAAATAAAATAACAGAACATATGGGATTAATTGAAATAGAGACTGGGCTGCCAGAGTACCCTTAGCAGAATAAGTATGTTGTAGTAAAAATTCTGACTTCATAAAACCATTAGCAGATACATGAAGCAACATTTTTACTGTACAACTATGAGGTAAGAACTCTGAACCTTTTATGTAATTTTTTCTTTTCACCTTTATTAAAGAAATTGCCCTTTAATTTTTTTTACTTTACTTTATCATGTTTATATAAATACTCATAACTGCACAGGTGTACATAGTCATATAGGATTGCCAGGTTTCATATTTTAAGGACTGGCCTGGCAATTCCCCCGACATCAACCCGATTGAGAACCTTTGGGGACTCATGAAACGTCACCTACGTGACCTCGACACCTCGTCCGTCCCGAAGCTCACCACAGCAATTGAGCAACTGTGGGCCAGTTTCACCCCACAGCACCTGCAAAACCTTGCAGACAGTGTTCCACAACAACTGAAAGAGGTGCTGAAGAGGAAGGGAAACAACCAAATACTAAGAGGGGTGGATGAGTGTTTTCATTTTTGTATTGCCTTACCATGATTTTATTTTTTTTCCACGTAGACTGTAGGTACTTCAAACAAAGAATAATCTTTTCTCCTAATCAAGTAAAACAAATTTTCTATAATTAGCCTTGAATCCTAGAGACGAAGCCTTTTAGTCCACCTGAAACAAAAGAAAAGAAAGAATTAATATTCATTATGTAAAGTGTGAATCTTCCTAGGAACATCATATTTGGTAAATATCTCATCAACCAGGGTCTTTGCTACAGTTGTTACCTTCTGATCCCGTGTGGTGAATGCCCAGAACACACATCTGTCACCACCAGCACATTTTCTCTGCCGTTACGTGAAGTCCATGATGCCAAAGGGTCACTTTTCCTTGTAGGAGAAGGCCGATTAAAGGAGTTTTATGAAAAAAGTCACGGCCCTTTATAGGTTGTAAAGATTACCCATAGTTTGGGTAGGGGATGGACTGTCTGTTATGTAATAGGTAGTCTCCTAAACAAAGAGAATAATCTTTTCCACTACCCAAGTAAATGAATTATTTATAATGAACTTTGAATCCTTGGGAGGAAGCATTTTAGTCCACCTGAAACAAAAGAAAAAAAGAATTAATATTCATTATGTAAAGTAGACCCTTGCGGTTTGCAATTCACGGTAAGCAGATGGTCCCTCTGGTAGCTAGCTTGCAAGCCTTTTCCAGCAGCAAGAGTCACCCCACACAGCAAATCGCGTTGTATGGTAGCTAGCTTACAAGCCTTTTCCCGCAGCAAGAGTCACCCCACACAGCACCTCGTGTTGTACTATCAAAGCTTTAATGTTTCTGTGTGAAATGGACCCTAAAAGACTGCGCTAGTATTGCTAGTGAAGTGAAATGTAAAAGGCAGAAGTCAGTGATGAACCTGCCATATATATATTTACACACACACATTATATATATATATATATATATATATATATATATATATATATATATATATATATATATGTGATATATGTGTCTACAGAAAAGGACCAACACAAATACTGTGTGTACCCAGGTGCTAAGAATGAGCTGCAGTACCTGATGTATTGTGTATTATTGAATGCTCCTTATTCAGGGGATATTTATTATTTGGGTATTATTGATTATTTTGGGTGATATTTGGAAAGGAATGAGCTAGGTAATGAGGTCAATGATTTTGTATGGAGAGACAAGACCTTAATTATTTGGAGGTCAGGTATTTTTGTGGTGCAGTGACCTTAATAATTGCTTGTGGAAGGTCAACTATTTTTGCATTGTGACAATGCAATATTTTTAATAACTAAAATAGTGTCATAAAGATACTGGTTGGTGTTTCACCCTTCCTTCCACTCTCAACTTGATTAATGAATAACATGAACTCACAGTGCCCGGATTGCTCTGCCAGCTACCTAAAGAACACTTAACATACTGTCCTGTGGTCTGGTGGCAACAACCTTAAGCTAAGAATTAAGTTAAGAAAAACCTAGAATTAAGTGACCGCACTAAATGGCAGTACAGCTAGACCCCGACTTACGACCGCCGCAGTTGTGACCATTTTTTTTTCCAAATGACGCGCGCATTTTCTATACCGAAACGTTTCCAGTTAATGTAGTCTCCATGTATAATTAGAAAATTATGGGGGCCCCATGTGCATTCAACTGACTACATTAAAGGTAAGTGCTCAGTCACACTGTATCCATTCCTCATTATTTATTACTTTCACTGTACTGTATCCATTCCTCATTATTTATTACTTTTACTGTACTGTATATTTCATTGTAATTTTTTTATGTTTTTTATTTATCTACGTCGGACTTACGACCTGGATTTGGGTCCCTAACCCCGTCGTAAGTCAGGGTCTAGCTGTACATCTAGACCTTGAATAATCCGGAAATTTCTGAACAAATTTCTATTCCGGGTATCGGAGAATTCCAGCTACTGGAGATATTATAGCATTTATGACCAAAATTTGCAACCAAAGCTAAATAGACTTAATAAGGATGATTAAGTGGACTAACCTTAACTAATTCTTTGAGGGCAAGTCATATGACAAGTGAGCCACTGACCTGTTGCTTAAGATATATCCACTTGGTCCAGGACAGTATCCCTGGGCACCCACCAGGGCCCCCACAACCTCTGTGAAACACTTTGGTTTACAACAAACATTCAAATTAAGAATAATTTTATCGTTTAATCCACAACATGACCCAGTAAAATCCACCTCATTTACCCCTATTGCTTTATATTATAGTTTTATGTACAGTACCTGTAAATGGAAAGTTTTTACTCGACACCAGCATTAGTTCCAGTTAAATAACAGAAGCTTAAGTGACGTCACTAGTGTTTACACTACACCAACCAGTAACATTTGATGCCATTACTTGAAGTGAATTGACCTTATTTTAAAAAACCAAAGATGTGTAAACAGCACTGGTCAATGGGATGGTTGGTAAAGGACTACGGGGTCAGTACGCTCCCAATGGTAAGTGTCACATTTGGGGTACCGGTCTTATACAGGGAAGGAGATCAAAACTCACCTTTTAAATGGAATTTTGGGCGTCGTCTTGTACACCCCGTCGTCTTGTAGGCCGAGATGTCACTTACTATTTCCTCCAGAAAAAAGAAACATACAGTATTAAACACCATGAATGAAAGCAAATAGTTTACTGTTCCAAGTCAAACTCTTCTTTTGAACTTTTAATAACAGTTTGTGTACACAGCATTGCTCTTTTAGTTAATACAGTATGTAACAGCACCTTTGCTTTATATAAATATTCACCCAAATTAATAGCTCCAAGTTCTTCAAAGACCACACATTTCTCTGGGGTTGGTGACCCTCCTTGCTTTTTCTTTTGCCTAATGGCGTAATTTGAAATCTTCAAATTTTTCATTAAGGCAATGATAGGTTGTAGTATCTGATGATGTGTTTGTCTGGCTGCAGACATTTGCCAATAATTGCCGTGAGTGTAAACATACAACCACAAGAAATTCTTATTTGTTCCTGCTCAAAAAAATTGTTTTAAGACTACAATTTCTTTGATGGTTGCCTTTCCTGAAAATAAAAAACACACAGTATTAACAACCATGAATGAAAGCAAATTGTAGACCTATGGCTTTGAATAACTCGTTTAATGTCCCAACGACTCAATATAACGTGGGTTTTTTCGTCACCGTTTTCCCGCAAGAATGCATGGAAATGGTACATGTTAGGGATATTGACATAGCAGAATGTACTTACATTGATGGAATCCTTGTAAGTTAGTGATTAATTTTTTATATAAACATACTATAGTTTGCACTAGACATAAATTTTTTTAGTAATTATTCAGTACATTTGAGTACAGTACAGGTTTGCCCTCAGGACAATACAGTATAGTCTGGGTTTACGGGATCAATTAAACCCATGGAGGTCCGCGAATAACGCGAAAATAAAATAACAGAACATATGGGATTAATTGAAATAAGAGACTGGGCCGACCGCCAGAGTACCCTTTGCACAATACCTATGTTGTAGTAAAAATTCTGACTTCATAAAACCTTTAGCAGATACACGAAGCAACATTTTTACTGTACAACTATGAGGTAAGAACTCTGAACCTTTTATTATGTAATTTTTTCTTTTCACTTTTATTAAAGAAATTGCCCTTTAATTTTTTTTTACTTTACCATCTGTTTATATAAATACTCATGACTCATCAATTCTTGGGAGTGGAAAATCATCCTTATGCATAGCTTTGTTCAGTTTCCTATAGTCGACACACAAACGCAGTGACATCTCGTTTCTTCACCAGAATAATCGGGGCTGCGTATGGACTAGTGCTTTTCTGTATGACCCCCTGCTCCAACAGCTGGTTGATATGGTCCCTAACCATTTGGATTTAAGTGGGGAGAACCCGTCTGAAAGGCTGCCCAATGGGAGTTTCATCTACGAGAAGGATGTTATGCTTGACTATTCCAGTGCATCCTAACTTCCCTTGCTGTCCAGAAATACATCGCGGTACTTCCGCAACACACTCCAAAGTCTCTCTTGTGTGCCCTATTTGCCTTAGATCTTCTGGCATCTGCCCATCAGCTGGGCATTCTGTCCCCCATTCAACTCTGTTTGAGCTCACCTCTGCTGTTTCTTGTTGAGGACACAGATCAGCCACACGAGCCACTCCAACATGCCTGTTTTGCTTTAGCCACATGCAAGAATTACCCACATTGGCCACGGTGGCAAACCCCTTATCATACCTAATGGTAGTGTATGAAGGGATAAGGAGGAGGTTGGGAGGGAGCCACCCTTCCCCCGCCTGCATTGGCTCAATCAAGACTCCAAGTTTGGGACATCTCCGTAAGCTTCGGATGTAAATACTGACTGCCTGGCGACAGTTTGCGGGGATCCTTGTTGGTTTCCACCTAGTAGAGGAGGCAAACCCCACTTGGTCTTTCTGCTGCCATCGGTAGATGCTCTCAATCTCTTGGAAGCACTTACAAAAAATTCTGTTTCCCTTTATAATACTATAGTCAACATATTGGGGACCAAAATCCTTCACTAGAACTTCTAGACATTGTCTAAGTACACTCATCCCTATCAACCCTGGGGCCTGACTAGCAGAGCAGCTAGGGACTCTGAAGAAGTGTGTCGTAGAAATGACAATTAACGAACCTCCTGTTAGGGGAGAGGAGGAACAATGGGAACATTTCCAGCGCAGGAACAATGTATTATTTTTTGGAGTCCCTGAGAGCCAGGCGGAGAGAACCGAGACAAGGAAAACACACGATAAGATGCAGTGAAAGAATATTTGTACAGAGGTTCTGAAGATGCCATCAACCCCTCAGGATGTGAGGAGGCTGGGACAAAAGCAGGGGGATAAGCCTCGCCCCCTCATGATAACACTAGTGAGTGAGGAGGAGAAATGGGAGGTTATTCGGCAGGCAAAAAAATTCGCAAGGAGCAAGGCATCTCGGAGTGTATTCATTCACCCAGATCGCACGGTAATGCAGAGGGAACAGCACAAGAAGCTCCAGCAGGGCTTGAAGCAGAGAAGGGAGGAGTCGAGGAGGAACGGGGTTATATTCAGGGAGAGGGTAGTGGAAGCAAGTGTGCCGACACAGGGCCAGGGGGCACCAGCTCCGCCTACCAGGAGGGAGGCGAGCGCCGAGTAAACAATGATATTTCTAACCATACCCTGCAAAATACAGTGTACTTAGCAAATGCTGCAGCTTCTGAGAATGTGGGTGGAGCGGGTTTATTACTAAGAGCAGAGACGTTACCGAGAACAAATTCTGGCTTGAATGTCATGTACACTAATACTGACACGTTCCTTGATAAGAGAAAGGAGTTTGAAACACTACTGAAGGTACACCAACCAGATATTGTAGGAGTTGTAGAACTGTTGTACAAGAACAAGAGAATCGACCCATTTACGAACCTTTCTCAAGAAACCTGCAAGAGGAGTGTGGTTATCTATGCTAGGCAAGACCCCAGAGTCAGCCAGGCGAGGGTACAGGGAGAGGATGTTTTTGAAGCGTCAAAGTGGTGTAAAATTAAATTAAATTAAAGGGAGGGGACTTACTTATCATTGGGTGTATCTATAGATCCCCAAACTGTGGCCCACTAAATCAAAGGAATTTAAGAGCCTTAATAGACAATGTGACGATGCTCAACCCTAGCCACCTCCTTATCATGGGGGACTTTAACTATGGCGACATTGAGTGGAGAAACGAGTTCACTCCAAATGACTTGAATAACCCTGCTACTCTTTTTGTAGAAACTCCGAGAGATAATTTTCTGTTCCAACATGTTACATACCCGATACATTACAGAGGGGAGTGAACACCCAAGCCATTAGACATCATAACAAACGAGGAGGGTACGGTGGCCAAAATGGAACAGCTTGCCCCAGTTGGCACCAGTCATCATATAGTGTTGTCATTCAGATTTAAATGTAACCTAGTTCAAGATAAGGCCAAGCCTAACCTATCCAAACCCAGTGCCTCTAGAAATACGAGGGGTTCCCTACATATGAACCATGAGGCGGTCGACAAAGTTAAGAAAACCCAGAAATTCAAGACGTGGGTTGGGTCAAATGATGAGCAGGACAGGAGGATGTATGCAAGAGGCAGACACCATGCAAAGGTAGAATGTACAAGGGCTGAAAAGGAGTTCCAGAAGCTGGTTGCAAGCAAGGCCGAGTCAAACCCAAAGGCATTTTACCGCAATGCAAAGTCAAAATTGAAAACGCGAGTAGGAGTATCAGATCTGAAGCTTGAAGATGGTAGTTACGCAGATTCTGACCAGGAATAAAGTCGAGGCTAAGAGAGTTGTGCAACAAGCTTGCCAAGCCCCTGAAGACCATGTTTTGTAAATGTCTTGATGAACAAAAGGTCCCCAGTGAATGGAAAGTGGCTTATGCGAGTCCTATCTTCAAGAAGGGCTATCGTCACTCCACGAACAACTATATACTGGTGAGCCTGACCAGCATAATATGTAAAGTACTTGCGAGTATTATCAGAGATGCCGCGATGGAACATATACTACGAAACAACTTTGTAAAGGATTGCCAACACAGGTTTATGCCGGGGCACTTCTGCTTAACACAATTGCTCAAGGTATTGGATATTTGGACACATTCTGGAACGGGGTGGTAATATTGACAATATTTTCCTAGATTTTCCCAAGGCTTTCAACAGTGTACCCCACGAAAGGCTGAAAATCAAACTGGAAGGGTACGAAATTCGGGGAAATGTCCTAGCGTGGATAGAAGACTTTCTACATGACAACAAGCAGTATCAGGTGATTAATGGCACGAAATCATCATCCGTACCACAGGGCAGTGTATTGGGCCTGCTGTTGTTTGTTTGTTTCATAAATGACATGCCTGACGTTGTACACTCCTCCATACAAATGTTTGCCGAGGACGCCAAGTTATTTCGGGAAATCAAGAACCAAACAGACTGTGAAGAGCTGCAGAAGGACCTCTGTGGGCTCCAAGAATGGTCAAAGAAATGGCTGCTGAGATTCAATGTCACGAAGAGTAAGATGATGCACCTGGGACGTACCAACGAAAGGAGGCGTATCATGTCCCAACGGGATGAAGAAACTGCATTACTTGAGATTGAATGCGAGAAGGACCTAGGTGTGTATGTTGACAATGAGCTGAAATTCTCGGGCCATTGCGAGAAAAATGTAAATCAGGCAAATAAGTTATTGGGTCTTATAAGAAGGTCGTTCAGATATCTAGACGGTCCGTCCCTCGTAATGATCTTCAGGAGTGAAGTGCTTCCCCATCTGGAGTACTGTCACCCCATCTGGTCCCGAGATATGCTAGGAACTGTCAGTTGGTTGAAAATGTTCAAAAGAGGGCCACCTACAGTAAGCTACCTAACCAACCTAACCTACAGTAACCAACCTAACCTACAGTAACCAACCTAACTTACCAGGAACAAAAAAACTTAAAACATAAGTGAGACAATGGATTCTAGTTTCCATATATTTATTTAATAGATTGTAATTAATGTTACCCCAAAGTTTCCTCCAATTCTATCAAATCCTTCTGGTGTTAGTAAAAGAAACCTTACCACAACCGGTCACATCTACTCCCTGCTGTGTGTATATCAAATTACTGTTACTTACCAAACCTGATAAAACTATAGTCAGGAATAATCTAACCATAGCTCATAAGACAGTATGGTTAATATTGAAAACATACCCATCATAGCCTAATTTGTTTTCATAGATCTTGTCTCACTATAGAGCCAAGTTCAGATAGGATATTCACTTCATGGGAAAATGCTTCATTTAGGCACGATTTTATCCTCTACTCAGTGTTTGTTGAGCTGCTTGGTTTGAACAGCTTCTCTCACATTCACAAAAAAAAAAAAAAAAAAAAAAAAAAAAAATTTACACATCAGAATAAGTTCTTTGTTTAATATGCTAGAAGTTAGGTAATGTTAGATAGGTTTCTTTCGTTAGGTTGGTGCGGTCTTCTAACAATGCTTGGGCCTCTTGTGTTTATCAACTATGGTTAGGTTAGGTTTAATTTACAAAACCATGTTTTAACACATTTGCCCTCACTACATCAGTGTCCACAGGAAAATAGTGAAATTGCGGCATTTTAAAATTAACTTCCAAAAAGAAAAATCGACAATAGGTATTTCGTCAATAATTACCATAATTTAAATATACCTTACATAACAGTATAAGTCAAGGGATAATATATGACTCGTGACCATCAGTGGTTTGGTAATTATTGCAGGTGTTTTATTATTATTCAGTAATTCAATCCAGTCTAGTAAACACGTCTTGAATTTTAAGTATTAACACTACAGTAACACAAATTTACTAAAACAAGTCTGAAATTACAACAAAATATGTCCTTATAAACATGAGGAAACTATGGTATTAAATCTCCCCCAAGCAACACAACACCGCCATTTTTAAACTATACTCAACGTAGTAATTCTCTTCCGCCATTTATAGTCACTCATCTCGTCACATTTAAATTCATTCATAAAACAGAGGTAAACGAAACTATTTATTCCTCACAAACCCATTAATATAATTATCTTTTTAAACATTTTACTAGAGCAGTTTTTCTTACTGAATATATTGGTGATGATGACAGTTTAGGGAAAGGCTTAATTGATGACCTATGACCTTTCTTACCAATGTGGACAGGGCTTGAAGGCAGAGGGAACATGTGGTAATTAAAGGGTACAAGTAGAGGAGACAGTTTGCACCAGAAGTAACTTATGGAATTGAACAAATTTCTGGAATAAATGAAGGATAGTGAATATGATCAACATTTCTGCAGGTACTATTTGCAAGATACTGAACACGAAAATTGAAATGAGGATGCATATAGTACCATGACCTAATCAAGGAAACCTACCTAACCATACCCAACTTCATAACAGGAGGCTTTGCATATTAAGCAAAAAGAACTTTGATATCTGGTACCAATGGAAGCAACTATACTGAAGTGGCGTGGTGTAATTTTACCTGTTTTGTGGACGTGAGAATAAGCTGGGATCAAGTCGCTCAGTTGTTGTCACACCGAAACAGAACAGACGAAAGAAATTGTGGAATAATTCTACCTAATCTAACAACTCCTGGTGTTAGCCGTCTGCACTATTACCTATAATTTTATAAAAGAAATTAAGTCTTGTATAACTAGTTGTCTATATTCAATACCTAGTTAGAAAAATAACATCATTCGTTCTATTTAGTCATTCAATCCAGTCAAATAAAAACCTCCTTAAATTTCATGTATTAACTCTAAAAGTAACAAGTTGGTAAATTTGCATTGTCACACTGTTCTGTTAGAAAGTAAAAAATAAATTTTTCGAGTGTATTTGTGTGTTTAGACCGAATATGACCTTCACTTTTGGTGAAAATGAGCCGGGTTTTTTTGCGATTGTTTTCAGTTTGACGTTTTCCGAAAAAAAAGTGGCCAAGTGACTAAAATATACACTAACCTAACCTAACCGACTCTCACCATATGATGGAATCACCTATTTCTTACCTTATTGGGCTGGTTCTTGTTCGTCATTGGATTCTGAGATTCTTACACAATGCCACACATGTTGGTCTTTGCGATATTTACATTGTCTTGCTCTTAGTACACTTGTAATGGATTCCTCACCTACAAGCGCCGTTTGCCGTTGAGTAGCCGACCCTTCTCGAATTCCTCAGCCTACGCCTCCAGCGCAGCCTGATGGAGTGGGGGTCAACTATCAACCCACGCCTATCCCGCCTTATTTTCTACCTACGGCCAACAGCAAGCAACACCTCTTCCTCCTCCGCTCCAGCCCGGTCCGACTAATCACGCAATTAAGTTTCCCAGTTTTTTTTTTTGCCTTTGTTACACCAAATACTAGTCGAGAAGTGATTAGCAGTCCGACTTATTCATGTAGGACCATTATTTGACTTCATTGCGGCTACATTTGGGTAATTAGTGGGACCCCCTGGCGGCTCCCACTCCCGCCGGCGACATTGGCGTCCCTCAAGCTGAGTGCCCTCACCAACCAGCTCTCTACTCCACGCTTGTAACCATGCTGCCTACCCAGCTGCAAAGCTACATTGTACATCCAATACAATATGTATACAGAGAGCACATTGTGAGTTTCCTCTCTCCACTCATCTCGAGTGTGAACCATTATCTCATAACCCCACACACTTACCTGAGGTTGGAAGAACACCTTGCGATCGACAACATGCTTTAGTTTCTACGTTATTTTTTCCAAAAACTCACAATCTGCTCCATATACTTTAAGTGACATCCATCACAGACTTCCATGGTCGGAACTGAACTTGAATTTCAAAATACGAGACCCAAAATAAAACTAGATTTTGATTGGGCCAAATATACTCTGAATTAGCACGAGTTTTTGATTGGCCTCCTGACGTGTGCGGCAGGCATGAGCATTATGATTTATGGAGGAGACGCGCAGTGAGTGAGGCAGTAATGGCGGATTAACGGAAGAATATAGAGAAGAGTTTGGATAAGCCAGCCGTTGTTATACATTTGTCCCGGTAATATAATAGATGAAAATTATCTTATAATTACGTCTTATTCGAATATGATAATAGATTAGTGGCAGGAATGAACGGTGTGTAAAGGCAATACCGAATTTTTTTCGTTGGACGTTTTCCAAAAAAAAAAAAATCATGGCAAACTACACCAAAAAACCACTAGAAAACCAAACCTAAGTAACTCACCATATGATGGAATCACCTATTTCTTAACTTACATGAGAACAAAGGAGTCTGCAATAAGCCGGTTGGCCTGTGCATGGCAGCTCCTTGTTCGTCGTTGGAGTCTAAGATTCTTACACAACGCCACATATGTCGGTCTTTACATTGTCTTGCTCTTAGTACACTTACCTGAGGTTGGAGGAACACCATAACAGCTATAGTTTCTTCGTCTTTTTCCAGAAACACTCGCCATCGGCTCCACGTACTTCAAGCGACGCCACCCGCAGACAGCCATGGCGGGAACTACCGGTACTGATCTGCAGGCTTGCCAACTCGGATTTTCAAATGTCGCTAGGCTGGTACCTAAAAGTAGCTAAATGTCGCTAAATCTTCCATGGAAAGTCGCTAGCTATTATTCCCCCCCTTCAGTATAAATAAAATGCATTATGTAAAAATAAAAATATTATTTTTTTTAACGTTTAATGTGCACACTTACCTATTATTCAATAGTAATTGCATCCCAGTCCTCTTGGTAGTGTGAACAACTGTAGAGCTGGAAGCATGTGAAGTGCTTGGTTCAGGTTCTCGTGCAGATATCTTGTAACTGTATGCCTCCACAGTCCCTATCTTTCTTAAAATATCACTAGGAAGTTCATAACTTGCACAACAGGTGTTCTGTATTTTTAACCCATACTTTATTGTAAGAATTGCCTTTAATGTCGATAGTTTCATTTTGTTGCGCAATTTTGATTTCACAAAGTTCATATTACTAAATCTGCGCTCTACATCTGCGTTTGAATGCGGAAGAGATAAGGCAGCGAGTGCAATTTCAGCCAGATCATGGTAAGGGTTTTCACCTGTCGCATCTCTGTAATTTGCCACTTCTGACCACAATTTTAGGGTGTTAGATGTTTCTGTCCAGATTGTGGGATGCAGTTTTTTCCACTGGAAATCAATCTTGGTAAGGGTGCTGGAATCTTCTGTAAATAAGTGTGCCAAACCAAGTATATCTGATTTAATAGGTTTCAAGCATTCATCGGCACTCAGAAAAGAAATAGACTGCAGCACACGAATGTTGTCAGGTAAGCGTTGACGAAGTTGTTTTATGAGTTCAACCCGTTCAAATGTATTGTCCCTGTAACCCCGTTGCTATATATTATGGCTCGAAATTAGGAAAACTGAGTTTTCATGGACAGTCCAAAAGTATCCAGAAAGTCGCTAGAATTCTGTGGATATCTCTAGATTTGCGACAAGTCGCAAATCGCTCTAAAATGTCGCTAGAAAAAAACAAAAAACTCTAGATCTAGCTGCAAAGTCGCTAAGTTGGCAACTCTGGTACTGATCTGTCGAAGGATGAGAGGCCCAAAGTAAAGCTTCAATTTGATTGGGCCAAATATACCGCGAATTAAACCCAAAAACATTTTAATTGGTTCCAAAAGCAAACACGTTTTTGATTGGCCGCGTGATGTGTACTGGCACGCATGCGCACTATGGTTTATGAAGAAGGCGCGCGGCGTGGGAGGTGACGTGTAGGCAATAATGGCGGATTAACGGAAGAATATAGAGAAGAGTTTGGATAGGCTATCCGTTGTTATACATTTGTCCCGGTAATATAATAGATGAAAATTATTTTATAATTACGTCTTATTCGAATATGATAATAGATTAGTGGCAGGAATGAACGGTGTGTAAAGGCAATAATACCAACAGTGTTGCTTGATTTACCTTTTTCTCGCAATGGCCCAACAACTTCAGCTCACATTGTCTTATTTAATGCAGTCTCTTCGTCCCGTTAGGACATATGATAGGCCTCCTTACCGTTGGTACGCCCCAGGTGCATCCTCTTACACTTCGTGACGTTGAATCTCAGCAGCCATTTCGTCAACCATTCTTGAAGCTCACAGAGATCCTTCTGCAGCTCTTCACAGTCTTCTTGGTTCTTAATTTCCCGAAATAACTTGGCGTCATACTTAACGGCAGATGGACTCTCTGGTGACCAATTCTGATCAGTTAAGAAAGATATTTTGCCCAGTTATAAACTTCAGTAATGCGTATTGCATCAAACACTTGTTCCAATGATGCCGCTGTCATATACAGTCCTCATCTGTATATGGGTGGTTATAAGAAATTCATATGTTCCAGAGATGGAACTGATATTTACGGAAAAGGAAGAAGAGAAATTAAAGAATATCACTATCAGAAAAGAGGATGTTCTTAAGAGGATAAATAAACTAAAGAAGACAAAATCCCCAGGGCTGGACGAAATTTTCCCTCGAGTCTTGAAAAAGTGTAGGGAACAGATTAGCGGACCCCTCGTAAATTTATTTACAAAATCATTAGACGCTGGAGTTGTGCCAGACTTGTGGAAACAGGCAAATGTAGTACCCATATTCAAAAAGGGAGACAGAGCATCAGCGTCAAATTACCGGCCGATCAGTTTGACGTCAGTAGTGGGGAAATTTCTTGAATCAATTATAGCAGATAGCATCCGATCGCATCTAGAGAAAAGCAAATTAATCTACGACTCGCAACATGGGTTTACAAAGGGAAAATCTTGTCTAACAAATCTGCTAACGTTTTTTAGGAAAGTCTTCGAGGTAGTAGATAATGACGAAAATTACGATGTTATTTACTAAGACTTTAGCAAAGCATTTGACAGAGTACCGCATCAGAGGCTTCTGAGAAAAATTAAGGCTCATGGTATCGAGGGGAAAGTTTTAAATTGGTTAAAATCATGGCTCACCGATAGAACGCAGAGGGTCAGCGTAGATGGTGTTAAATCTGAGTAGGGCCGTGTAACCAGTGGGGTTCCCCAAGGGTCAGTACTAGGCCCACTCTTGTTCATAATCTACATAAACGATCTGCGTAGATACTGGGATCAGCAGTGACATAAGCAAGTTTGCGGATGACACCAAAATAGGGCGGCAGATTAATTCAGGGCAGGATGCAAATGCATTATAGGAGGATCTAAATAAACTGCAGGGGTGGTCTGAAAAATGGCAAATGAAATTCAACACCAGCAAGTGCAGCGTACTTAATATTGGAAGAACAAATACTGACAATGTATACAGCCTTAACATCAACCTAGAGAAGTCGACTTGTGAAAGAGACCTAGGGGTACTTGTAAGCCCGGACCTACGGCCTAGAAAACAGTGCGTTAATGTTCGAAATAAGGCAAACAGAGTATTGGGTTTTATATCTAGAAGTGTAAGTAATAAGAGTGCAGAGGTGTTATTGCAACTATATCTTGCACTAGTCAGGCCGCACCTCGATTATGCGATTCAGTTCTGGTGCTCTTATTATAGAATGGATATCAATTCACTAGAGTCGGTGCAGTGAAGAATGACGAAAATGATTCCGGAACTTAGAAACCTTCCATATCAGGATAGGTTAAAGAAACTTAACTTGTATTCCCTAGAAAGACGAAGAGTGCGGGGAGATATGATAGAAGTATTTAAGTGGGTGAAAGGAATCAATAAAGGGGATATAGATAAAGTTCTTATAATATCCGAGCAGGATAGGACTCGGAGCAACGGATTTAAGTTGGATAAGTTTAGGTTTAGGAGGGAGATAGGAAGGAACTGGATCACAAATAGGGTGGTGGACGAGTGGAACAAGCTTACCAACTTTGTAGTAAGTGCTGGAACTCTGGAAAGTTTTAAAATGAGGCTAGATAGATTCATGGATGATAGAGAGTGGTTGTAACTCTCGACAGGAGCTGCCATGCACAGGCCAACCGGCCTATTGCAGACTCCTTATTTTCTTATGTTTTTATGTTTTGTTGGCCAGCTGACCAGTTCCTCACAGTCTCACAGGATTGTATACATCTTGCTGGGGGCGCTGATGTGCTCAGACAATACATCAACGTAACAGTATCTAGAGCTCGGCGTCGCTGTATCATCAAAACTATATTTTTCCTCGTCAGTTGCCTCTTGACAAAGATAAGCTTCATCTGACCCCATCTTGTGTGTACAGTAAGTCCTTTTATTAATGTGTGATGTTGATACATTTATCTGTTGAATAGATAAGAATTTATTTTCTATGAGTACTTTATATACTAGTAAGATCTCTTTTCAGTAGTGTGAGTGCAAGATTACGCCTCCTGGTAACAGGTGCCAGAAAGCGCCAGGAGCTAACATTCGAATTAAAGTTAAAAGTGCCGACTATCTCAAGTATGTTACGTCGGGGTATTGGTGTGACGTGGGGCTTCAGTGCTGGCGCCACCTGTGTGCGTCACAAGGATAATGTAGATTATCCCGTTCCCTCTTAAAACATGATAAGGGGAGCGTGACAGCTGGCGCGCGGCAGTCAGTGTGGCCTCTGTTGTATAACGCCGCCAACTGAACACTTCTACCAGGGTAACTTATTGCTCTTAAAACCCATTAGGCATTTACATAATAATTTATTTTCTAGAATAATAAAACATCCCTTCAAACAGACATATATGTTGAGGCTCTGAATTATATACCATTATATATTGATAGACCAGGAGTTACAGCCACTTATATGTCGTGGTTTTTACTGTTGCGAGACATATATGACTTCCCCAAAACCGAGATCTTCTTGAACAAGGACATCAGTTAGCAGCAACACGAAATACGCTAAATACTTGAATCACTTTATTAATTCAATGTTTTGTTCAGGTTATCACGATGGCTTTACTGTAATGTTCCAGGGTCAACTCTCTTACCTCAGTCACAATATGGCCTCAAACATCCTGATCTAATGAAACAACGAAAATTTCCCAACTTTTGTAAATGATTTACTGTTTTATTCTAAGAACGTCTTAAAGTTTTATATGTCTTACTGTTTTTATCTCCTATATTTTTTATTACGTTGGGATTTTCAATGACGATAATCATATATTGATCTTACAGATAAGGTAACTTAACTTGACGACTTGATTACATTTTTCTCATCAGTAAGACCAGGACATCAGCCATCTACCCAGCCTCCCTCCCTCCTCATATTCCTGGTGTGTGTTCCTCGGTACACACACATCCTGGAGAATAAAGTAATAAAGATAAGTGGGCGTGTGTGTCATACAAGAGGGGTTCTCTAGCCTCGACAACTGTTTATCAATAGGACACAGAGTACACGAAGGTACTTGTCTGTTTTGATTGACTTCGTATGACCCTCGTGAGTTCAGATAGTATGATCAGCTCCCTGGTCATAACCTAACAGAGACGTGTCCTAACAGAGACGAGACCTACCAGAGACGTGACCTAACAGAAACGTTGTAACAATGCCATGAGTGTTTCCCGCCTGAGGGTTCGAGCCAATCGCAGTGACCTGTTTGGGTGAATGCCTTAGGCCTGAACAAATAAGAAAACCTGTGAGACGTGACGTCATGAAGAGGTGGCGTCCCTTTGTGGGCGACGCAGTTCGAAAAAAAATAAAGAGTCGAAATCTCCTCACATGGAAGGATATAATGTGAGTAACTTTTAGGTTTATCCATTTCACGAAATGTATTGTGATTCAGGTGACCCCTGGTTAGCGAGTTAGGAAGATAGGTTATTATTTTGAAGTGTAACTGTTCATGTTGAGTTACGTCGTTAATAAATGAAGAACCGTTATGATTAGTTCTCAATTCCCTTGTGTTGAGTAAAACATTGTCATGCATGTCTCTGGTATTATGCACTGATACAGTGACCCATTAGAAATAACATAACCTACTGCCTGGTATCCCTGTTCCCAGTTATCACCGGTTATGCCATAATTCTCCAGTTATTCTCTCTCACCCTCATAGCAGATTACCCTCTGATGTGAGGGCCTAATGTAGGTCTCCCACAACCTCCCCTCGTTCCCGCCCCCAACACTCCGTTAACACCCCTCAGCCTCAAACATAAACAAGTACCTCCCTCACACTCCTTCCAAAACTAAAATTCCCTCAATTCTTCCTCCACCTCTGCCATCTTATGAGACAGAAGAGAAAAGAATAAAATAAATATAAGAAGTAAAAGAAAAATAAATAGAATAAGAGAATAATAATAAGAAGAAAAGGTAAATAAAACCTTTTGTTTATATTATTACAACGTGACCTAACAAAGACGTGACCTAACAGAGACGTGACCTAACAGAGACGTGACCTAACAAAGACGTGACCTAACAGAGACGTGACCTAACAGAGACGTGAACTAACAGAGACGTGACCTAACAGAGACATGACCTAACAGATACATGAACTAACACAGACGTGAACTAACACAGAGAAGAGTCTTAATAGTATATCTTCACCTCCATAACTTCTATCACTTGTCAGTCATCGCCCACTGTGTACTGTACTGATGAGTCAAGTGTGTTATCCTGAACACCACTGGTTACCGCAACATTGAGTGATACTCTTACTGTGTAGTGTAGAATAAACATAATGTGTTGTGGCATAGATATACAAATTATACAATGTCTGTGACAATACAGTATATAACTGCTGTCTGATTGAGAAATTAAGTCTTATTGAATAATTTTAATTTACAAAAATAAGCACCAGAGTCAATTTATTGTGTCTAGAGTATATACAAAAAAGTTTACCATATTAACTCTCGTCTTGGGGTGTCGTCTGTGAAGGGCAACACAACTCGCGATCATTCACCTCACACGTCTACCTAAATCTATTTTTTTTCCTTGTGTACTCGTGGCTGAAGCTGACTATGTTATCAGCTCTATAAACTATTTTTTGTAATAATCTTGCATTCTCGTAAGCTTAGAGGAAATCTGAGCTAAATTGTTTACTTGGCGATAGATAAGCTTAATCTTTTTCTGCCGCCTGGTGCATTTCACTAGACATCCGCTCGGCTTGCTATCCTCTTATCATAATTGAGGTAACGGACGTAATACCTTCCTGTAATATCAAGCAGCAGGTTTTATGGGATATTACATGTTATTACCATTTAGTGTGTGTGTGTGTGTGTGTGTGTGTGTGTGTGTGTGGTAACTAAGGAGAACGAATAATGTAATTTTTAGCAATAATCTACCACTGTTTATTGTATATTTTGATTTTTGGGGGAGGGTATATGCATTTTCATGATTACTAAGCAGAAGACTCGTCACTGAGGATAATCGATGACTTACGTACAAGAAATTCCTTGTCTCTAATCTGAATAATATCAAGTTATCGTAAGAAATGCGCTAATCGTATCACAATCTAGGGATTTGGTCCTACAACATGAGACACAACCAAGCCAATGTTAGTCATTCATGTTATCTAGAGTTGGGACTTAGGTTAGTATTACGTTACCGTCAGAGTTATGCAGTCAATATAAAAACAAATATGATTATAAGTAAAGGGGGAAGTTATATCACACAGAAAGAAGCATTACTGATTTAAAGCTAAGATTTAAATCACACCAAGTCACGTCGATGCTTTGTGAAAAAATACAATCGACCAAAGTTGGTTAAGAATTTTTACATAGTGGGTAAACTTGTTGTATTTAAGGGGTTAAATCATCATACTGAAAGAATCATCACAGTAATAAAGGGGCTTTAGGTCATCATACTGAATGGGTCAAGTCATCGTACGCAGAGGTAAGCCTAAGTATGTAAGCATGAGGTAAAGTCTTTCATATATGTTGAAATTTGGTTCCAGGATCTTGAAAACTAGTCAGTTGTCTGGCCATTTTACCACAAAGTCCACAACAAGAGGTGGACTCATACAGCTAAGTAGTAATCAAAGCGTATGGAGACAATATTCCCTGTAATATTTGTAGATTATCTCAGTGATTATACTACCAGTAAGGCGCAGGTAATACTTCTAATTATAGAATTATAGTCAGAGATAAGAGGGTGTCCCGAAAGGGTTGGGAGGTGAGGTGCGGAGACCCAGGGACAATGCCAGTACGGGAAGTGACTAGCCAGCGGTAACACCCTCCCCTGTGGTCCTCCCTCACCCTCAACACCAGTTACCTCCTCTCCTGTCCCTTTTAGCGCCAATACTAGTACCCACGTCACGTTGCCAGGGAGTTTCACCTCCGTCTTGGCCCGACATACCGCCGAGTGACAGACATCAGTTTTTAACACAGTAAGCTCAGTGATCCGCCGTAGTCACTACTGTCCTTCGCGTCAAAATCGAAGAGAAAAGTTCGTTTTTCACTTTCTTCCGGCTGCCACCACTAGCTGTAACGCCACCACTGCCAACACTCAGCGCCACCATGGCACTAAGAGGCCTCCACACACTCGTGGTGTTGGCGGCTGTCAGTAGGTTTGCTGTGGTAAGTCCAAATTTGAGCAACGTCTTAAAGAATCGCTTGTGTTGAAGGAAGTTGTGAGGCGAAGTTCCTCAGTTACGTGTCTCCTTCACCATGCTGGTCAATATGTTCAGAGGTTCGTAAGCTAAATTTCTTCTTACTATGGAGAAGCGGACCTCATGGGCAGCGATCAGATGTAGTCTCTCTCAGTTAGTAAGAAACATTTACCACTGAAGTATGATTTAGTTAGGAAATTCACTAACCACTCCAGTCACCCCTGATACTAACCACTCCAGTCATCCCTGATACTAACCACTCCAGTCATCCCTGATACTAACCACTCCAGTCACCCCTGATACTAACCACTCCAGTCACCCCTGATACTAACCACTCCAGTCACCCCTGATACTAACCACTTCCTCCCCGTTCTTCTCCCCAACAGACAGTACCAGTGTCAGTTCATCACGGCTCAATCGCCTACGATGAATTGCCTTGTAAGTACCTAACTACCTTACTTAACTACAACTTTTCACGTCTAATTACTTTACTCATTTTAACTAACACCAACTGTCGAACTAACATCTGCTGTCTAAATAACATCAGCTGTCTAACTAACATCAGTTACTTAACTAACACCAGCTGTCTAACTAACATCTGCTGTCTAACTAATATTAGCTGTCTAACTAACACCAGCTGTCTAACATCTGCTGTCTAACTAATATATGCTGTCTACCCAACATCAGCTGTCTAACTAATATATGCTGTCTACCCAACATCAGCTGTCTAACTAACATCAGCTAACTAACACCAGCTGTCTAACTAACTAAAGTAATTATCTTTTTCATCTTAACTACTTTACATACCTAGCAAAACTAATACTTGCCTGTGTTGACCTATATACCCGGTGAGCTTAACCAGTGTGTTTACTAGCCAAGAGTATAATATAAATCTATTTGTAGGTCAGGTCAAGACAGGTTAAGAGCCTATATACGTATTTTGTTAACAGGTATATACCACTTTAACTAGTGAAGTTAGACCCACCAATATAACAGAGTATGACCTTCAACATTACTACAAGGACTCACTTAACGTACAATAATGCCCTATACTATGAGTTTTATTTAATAACCTTAGTCTAAATCAATGTTATATTTGTGCCTTAAGTACCAACATGATACGAGTCACAATCGTATTTGTCTTATCTGTGTGTTGCTCTGACTGGCTGACTGTGTGTTGCTCTGACTGGCTGACTAACTGACTCGCCGTCTGTTTGTCTCCTCGCTTCTCTCTCCCACATGTCACTCATGTACATATTTTCTTCTCCATAGCGTTCCTGGAAGCGGATATTTTACCAGATAAAATTGTAAGTATTCATGTGTTCTCACTGTGTGTGTGTGTGAAGGTGAATCTTGCTGATAAACTGGTAAGGCATAATTATATGAATATTCTACACACACACACACACACAGATGATGCTCCCTCCCTTGGCTCTGCTGTTGTGTTGGGTCCTCCAAGTAGTACATACATCAGAGACTAACAAATGATTGAGAAAGTCCAAAGGAGCGCCACCAAACATTTTTATATTACAAAGGGGCATAGGAAGTCTCAATAGATGTTTCTAAACATCTCAAAGGCCATTACTCCATCAGTACAAAAAACTGACAGAACTATTTTATCTGAAGAAGTCGTGAACTCTTACAATAGCCTGCCTGAGTGTGTTGTATCAGCACCGAGTTTGAGCTCGTAGTCCAGACCTGACCAACACTGGCACATGTTAAGGTACATTCAACAGTTCACCACAAACAAAATTATTACGCAGGCTTTATAAAAAAAAATTTGATCAATAAACACAGCCTCTTCCTTGTATGGAAATTCACCTCCCTTCCTCTTATCACAATTTTTGCTAAAAATTCTCTTCGTAATAAGTCTACCTTACACGATCACTTGTGCACTCAATAGATTTATTCTTCCGTGACCCTTGCATTCATTTTTACCACTTTTCCCTTCCTGTAGGGAAGCTTTACAGTATATGTGCTCTGTACCTGTCACTCTGTTGTATATACATGACCTGGTGGACACGTCATCCATTCTGCCAATTTTAACTTAATATCATATTAATGTGATGTGATAAACATGATGGCGTATGGAAATGTTCTTAGTACATCTGAAAGTCGTCATATAATACTGTCTTACCGGTGAATTAGAATATCGATAAAATATAAGTAGTAAAGCTTGTTACATGGGATCTTCTCTGGGAACACCATACACCATAATAATCGTCATCTGGTGATAAGAACACAAGAGGTGGGAGAATGGGTCACGTCGAAGGATAACTCTTTTGTGCTCCTTGAGGAGAAACAACAGGTGTTGTTTATCTTATCGGGTGCCCATCTGCCCTCTGGCGACCAGGAAGGGAACTCTTACTGGGACACAAACACCAACATTCTCGACTTGATCCCACAAGAGAGTAAAAGACCCAAAGACCCGGGAATAAGACCCGCCACTAGATGTACAGTATATAGAAGGGAGTATGGAGGTAGTCAGTGTAGGAGGGACTAAATGGTTCACCTGAGGATTAGGCATCTCGGCAGATTTCTAACTGGTGATTCAACACTATTAACAGTGCCAGGAGGTTTAGGTTAGGTTAGTTTAGTATGTAAGGTTAGGATAGATTAGGTTAGTATTAAGTTACGTTATATAGTTAGGATAGATTAGGTTAGTGACAGCTCGTTAACTCAGGGTGTGGTTGTTGTGTTGGCGACAGCTTCTACGCCTCAAACAAACTCACCCCTAGATGGCCCTCTTCGTTACATGGGGGGCCACCACTATAGTGTATTAAGCCAAATCTTAATCCCTAAACTTAAATGTCTACAAAAATATTAAGGTGTTGACATCTAACCCAGGGAGAGTACGAGTATACCTTTTGATAGGATGACGTATGTATGGTAACCCCACCCACCCAAAAATAAATAAATAAATAAATATAAAGACGGAAATCAATAGCTTGAGGCAAGTTATATTTGGCCATGAAAATATTCGATTTGTAGCGAAAACAAACTAAAGCTGTGACGTTGTGTTTACTTAATGTTAACTCAACCGACCTTATCTCTGGTTTTAGCAACACCGATAAAGGAAACATTGAAGGTTAGACTTCAAACCTACATTCCACAAAAGATTAAACCTGAATGAACTTTAACCAGAGGTGTATGAGAGATTATCCTCGAGTCCAATATTCCTGTACTGTGTTGAATGACTGACTATCTGACAGCAGCCGTCACAAGCTAGAATTAGAATTAAACGTAACCGGACTAGCTGTCATAGATTATGCCTCCCCTGTCCTTGTAGTTGCCTCCCAACGCGAGAAACAAAGCATAGAGAAAATCCAAAACAGAGCGATGAGACTCATCCTCGGCTGCCCTATGACCACCAGAATAGAAGTCATGCAGCGCGAACTGATCCTGCTTCCAGTCTGCGATCGAATTACTGCTCTCAATGCCATCCTTGGTGTTAAACTCCTTCGCAGTGAGAAACCGACTCCCCTGTCTCGCTCACTGAACTCACATCTTGACTCCCTCCTGTGCCGGCCTGCCCCCGCTACCTCTCCCTCCCTCTCTCAACTCTGGCCCGTCCACACTGCTGCTGACATCCTGCGTTATCACCTCTACACCCCCTCGACCTCTCTCCCTCCCGAGTACACTCATCCGCCTCTACCGCCGTGGACCTCCCCGTGTGTTGATGTTGTCGTCCACACCTTCCCTGGTCGTAAATCCACCCAACTGAGGTATATGCTCAAACTTAACTGCCTTGAGCAGATTGATGTCGCCTCTTCTCTTACGACCTCCCTCCCACCCTCCTATCCTCGTCTACTGTGATGGGTCTGTCACCACGCTGGGCAGCGCTGGGGCAGCTGTGTGGATTCCTGAGCGCCAGGCCCGCAAGAAAATCAGGGTCCACGACTGGGTCTCCTCCACTGACACTGAAAGCATAGCCATCCTCGCGGGCATTCATGAGGGGGCGACCTATGCTCGCACTGAACGCCGGAACCTCCTTATAATCAGTGACAGCACTTCTGTGCTAGCGAGGCTCAAATTACCCTCCCCTTTCCCCTACCGCCCAACACACCGGAGCCGCCGTCGCCAATTTAGAACAAACTGATGGCATCCGTGTCAAGTTTATTTGGATCCCGTCACATATAGGAATAACTGCCTGTGACACTGTTGATCGACTTGCCAAAGAAGCAACACAAGAAGATATTGAAGCCACTCTCGCCCTCTCCCTGAATCATCTCAAATCTCTCATACACGCCACACAACGAAAAGCATTCGACGTAAAATGGACACACCTGAAACAACGGGGCAGCGTCACACTATGCCACTATGACGCTGTAACCGGTGACTCCAACCGCCACAACAAAGAGTATCAATCTCTGACTCGATCTCAACAGATTATATACACGAGACTGCGCCTAGGGTACAGGTACCTATGGGAGTACATTGGCAACCCTGAGCCTGGCCGCACTGTTTGTAAACTTTGTGGCCAACCCGACTCTCACACCCTCCGTCACTACATCCTCACTTGCCCTGTGACCTCCTCCTACAGGTCCCCAGCCGTTACCAACAACTCTTCCCTCCCTGACCAGATATCCCTCCTCCTAGTCACTGGCCTGGCACTAGGGACCTGCCACGCTTTGCTATAAACAGATGAAATGTACCGGGAATTCCCCCACACACTCATCATTCTGTCACTTTATGTAACTTGCTGACAAAACCCATGATCCTTCAGGCTTCCACGCCCTTAATGTACGAGTCATAAAGGCAAGCATGAACTCCGCATGCTTCCCAGTTGGGCGCTGTAAACGCTTCTGCGCTTCACCTTGCACAGGCTGTAAGGGGGTGCCCAATAAACTAGCCCCTCCGGGGCAATCTGTAAAAAAAATCTGTAAACACAGTTACTCTGAGGTATTGTACATGACTGATAATTATTGTGTAACTCTCATCAGCTACCTAAGATGGTGATGAAGGATAACTACAAACTGTGGCCTGGCGGTACCCTCATCTTCAAGCTGGACTACGACGTCAACGCCAATACATACGGTAGTTGCCTTTATACTAACCCAACACTTATAGTCACTCACCTCTTACCTAATAAACATACGCTCACTGGACGATATATTCATGTTATTCCTGACTTCTTATTGGATGATACAGTATTTTCATGTTATTCCTGACTTCTCATTATTCTTGTTTGGGGGTGGCAGTGACGGACATCATCCAGGCCGCCATAGACAAGATCAACGAGGTGAACTGTGTCAAGATTGTGGAGGCAGGGAGCCAGGCCAAGGACTACGTTTCTATCCGTTTGGGGCAGTTCTACTCTTCCCACGTAGGCAAGCAGGGAGGCGTCCAGAACCTTACTGTCGTCAAGGATGAGATTGACATTGGTTCAACTATGCACGAATTGATGCACGCCTTCGGTACGTTGTTCCTCCTATATTATTATTGTTATTATCGTTAACAGATTCCTCTTTATCATCACTACCACAATCAACAGCACCATTATCACCATTAACACAAAATTATGCCAATCACCATCACCATCACCACCATCACTCCACCATAATCACCAGCATCACCACCTTCACCATCACCACTTTCACCATAATCACCATCACCATAATAATAATAATAATGGTTCCCCGTCATGGCCCTAGGGCCACCTTGGGGGGAATTTGTTTAAGGTGTAGAAGCTGTCGCCAACACAACAACCACACCCTAAATTAACGAGTTGCGTGACCCGGTGACCCGTGACCGGACAACTCACCAAACTGCACTGGCTAACCATTACCCTGGAACACGATCAGCAAATAGATTAACATCCAGATTCCCAATTACTGCTGGGTACACAGAGGCAAATGGCGTAAAGAAGCTTGCCCATAGTTTCACCCTGCCCGAGGATCGAACCCGGGTCCACTCGCTTGCGAGGAGAGAATGTTGACCTTTACTATCACAGTTCGCCACAAACCACCATAATCAACATCACCACTATCACCATCATCACCACCACCATCATCATCACCACCATCACCACCTTCACCATAATTACCATCATGTGTTGCAGGGTTCGGTCACGAGCACAATAGACCTGACAGAGATGATTATGTCACCATTAACTTCACCAACGTTGAGGAGGAAGCTCAGCATTACTTCACCAAGTACACGTGAGTCATGGGGTGTGTCTTGGACTGAGAGAGAGAGAGAG
>NW_024722701.1:2079780-2193693 GCF_018991925.1 Homarus americanus | reverse complement strand
CATCCTAACTTAACACCCGCCAGGTAGCGTTACTGTGTTTAACCATTCGGTAAAATAAGGTACAGGCTAATCTTCAGGTGATCTTGACTAATCCCATTATATTAACTAACCTAATTATGCAATAGATTTATCCTTATCGAAGGTAATGCACAAACATGTGTGGTCATAAACAAGTGTGGTCATAAACAGGTGTGGTCATAAACAGGTGTGGTCATAAACAGGTGTGGTCATAAACAGGTGTGGTCATAAACAGGTGTGGTCATAAACAAGTGTGGTCATAAACAAGTGTGGTCATAAACAAGTGTGGTCATAAACAGGTGTGGTCATAAACAGGTGTGGTCATAAACAGACGTGGTCATAAAACAGGTGTGGTCATAAACAGGTGTGGTCATAAACAGGTGTGGTCATAAACAGGTGTGGTCATTAACAGGTGTGGTCATAAACAGGTATGGTCATAATAGGTAACAGATATTGTGCTAACAGGTAACAGGTATGGTAATAACAGGTAACAGATGTGGTGTGTCTCCTTACAGAGTTGGGACAGAGGTTTAAATTGACGGAACTGGACAAGAAGCGACTTGCCGTGACCTACAGCTGCCACATCTGCGACTCCTCTGAGCATGGTGGGTCAACCTGGGTGATCCGACCTTCTTATTTTAATTTAGGCTTTTACAGCATCACTTGAAGATTTGCTCCCCAAGCTTATTTTATCTGATGATTAAATATCCTAACATTAAGCTTATCTCACCGTACCTAACCTACATTTACCTAATCTTATCGAACCTAACTTAACGTAGCGTAAAGTAACCTAACCTAAATTTACCTAATTTAATTAAAGCTAACGCGTTTCAATATAATTAACTTTAACTTAACCTAGCTTAACTTAACGTAACCCAACCTAACCTACCTTTAACCTTAGGCTAATCTTCATGTGAACCCTTACTTTCTTTTTTATGTGTTTTGTATTAGTTATTTATTCTCGTGATATAAGATGTTAGAATCCTCCATCCTACGTGTCTAGGCTAACAAAATACTTGGATTCATGCAAAGGAGTGTTAGTTACAAGACTAGCGAGGTCATCCTAAAAACTATAGCTTATGCCTGTGAGACCTCACCTAGATTACACAGTTCAGTTCTGGTCACCGCACTAAAGAATGGATATAGAATCCCTTGAAAGAATTCAGTGAATGACAAGACTATTCCCGGCCATTAGGAACCTTGAGTACAGAGACAGGTTGAAGCATCTTAATTTGCATTCCCTCAAGAGACGTAGAGTGAAGAGCGATATGATCGAGGTGTATAAATGGAAGGTAGTAGTTAAAAGGCAGCTATCAAACAGGGAGGTACTGGGAAGATATTGAAAGCATAATGTATTGTCTAAAGGTTGACCCAGCTGCCATCTGGCTTCACAAACATTGTGACCAAGTCCCAGGTTGCTGATCTGACTGCAGGGTCTCAATAGTCTCTCCTACTATTGACAACACAACATATATAACTTTTCTCACTCCTGATTTATTTTATTCTTTCTATTCTTTTATTCTCCTATGAAATCAGTTGACAATAATATTAAATCGGGGCCTTCTCGGATGGGTCCCACTGGTCGGGAAGGTTGTGGACCCCAGGGCCGACCTGATCATCATCAAGTTACTGGGACCTCAACTGACGCCACCGAGATTACTGGAGGATTGGCTTTTTTCCAATATTCGCGGCCTGAGATCCAATTTTTCTTCTGTGGAGCACCATTTAGTAACCTCTTCCCCCAACGTCTTACTATTATCTGAACTTCAACTGATCAAAACAGCTTCACCCAAACCTTTTCAAGTCTCCAACTACAACCTTTATACCTCCTTCCATTCTAAGGGAGGTGTATGCGCCTCCTGCAACACACGTACACCGATAGCTCGACTCATGGATCTTGAATCTTCTCTTTATGATGTCATCTGGCTCTAAATATCTCTTACCAACTCTGACTATTTTTCTTTGTTTCCTATACTGTTCTCCCAACTCTACCAACTATTTGGAACTTGAACTATCTCACTTCTTGCTATGAGTCGTTGCTATCCACACACCCCAACACCGAGATCCTCTACCTGGGGATTTCAATGTACATCACAGAGAGTGGCTTGGCTCTGCAAGGGATGACCCAGGTGGAGCTGAGGCTCTATTTTTCCTTACTTAATGATCTGGAACAAATAATTAAAGACCCTACACGCATTCCTGATCGACACGATCAACTTGCTAACATTCTTGATCTTTGTTTTACCTCTAACCCCTCACACTATTCATACTTAATCTTATTTCTATTAAATGAAACTGGGCACGACCACCTCACCACCTCCTACTAAACACCAACTATGGCACTATCGGAGGGCAAACTGGCAATCATTGCGAGAATTCTTCTTGGACTTTCTTTTGGATGAATGTTGCTTTTTCCACTCGGGATGCCTCGGTATGTGCTGACAGCATTGCTGGGGTTATACAGGGCGGTATGAGTGTATTTATAAATCTTCTACCAAAACTTTCACTTTACAATCATGGTTTGATCGCCCCTGCTCTCTTGCTTGTAGGGTGAGAGATAGGGCATATCGAGCTATGAAACTATCTCCTCCTATTACCCATTCCTCTTTCATTACTTCTAGGAATCATTGTGAGGCTATTCTTCGTAGGGCCAAGCGGAATTTTATAAAAACAAAGACTAATGACCTGACTAACTCTTCCTCCAGTAAATCCTTCTGGTCCTTAGCCAAAAACATGTGTAATAACCTCTGCACTCCTTCTTTTCCTCCTCTCTTCCGACCCGATAACTCTATAGCCAACTCTCCCCCTGATAAAGCCAAGCCAATCTCTTTGGCACCTTATTCTCCTCCAACTCCACCTTAGACGATTCCCACTCTATCCCTCCTACTCCTACTGAATCTATGCACTTTCCTGTAATCTCCACTCATAGGGTTGCTGGCGTGTTATCCAGGTTGGATAACGAGATGGGCCAGAGTACCAAGTATAATTAATGATAACTTAACTAATGGAAAATTAATTACAAGTACTCTCTCATAATGACGTTTATCATCCACTGAAAGAAGGAAAATATTGAACTGTAGAGAATTATGGACTGCCTGGTTACCATTAAACTGACAATTCTTCCCCGTGTGTTTTCATGGCATAATGACCGAATTAAAATGACAACTTATTGGATGTTTTGTGATTATCATACGGCGTAACGCTATCATATAATTTCCCCATATAACATATACTACTGACCAGAAGTTATAATATAGGGTACTTGTCCTTGGTGGATAGTGAGCCCCTTGTCCTTGGTGGATAGTGAGCCTCTTGTCCTTGGTGGATAGTGAGCCTCTTGTCCTTGGTGGATAGTGAGCCTCTCGTCCTTGGTGGATAGTGAGCCTCTCGTCCTTGGTGGATAGTGTGCTTCTCGTCCTGTTTACTGGGCCTCGAGTAACGTCCATAAAGTGGATCCAGGTCTCGGTGTGCGTTGTAAATATTTCGTACAAAGTTTATAATGTTAAGTTTCTAAATAATCACTCCGCGCTGGTCATGTACACTGGAGGGTCTATGTCTCACGGCGGTTTGTGACTACACTCCACGGCTTATACGTTCACACTCCCATTCTCAGCTTCAGCCTTCAGCAGCCAGCACCTCGGGTACCGTTCGGTGTTGGTGTGAAGTACGCGAAGGAATACACAACACGTCATGTTCTTATGATTAGTACGGTAGTAGAGAAATAATACTAAACTAAGTAAGTCTTAGTTAGTTACAGTACCAAAACCAAAATATACTGTACACATATATACAGAAGTATCGCCACCTCTGTCGTAATTGGTTCAATGGATTCAGTTTGTTTCACTATTATCGAACCTTATAGAATCATTTTTTTTTAGAGACGAGAGCTAATACTTATATTCCCACACATATTCTACAACCTTCGTGTCTCCATATACAACATCCTGTCTCCATATCCTATATCCTACATGTCAAAATATACAACATCATGTCTCCATATCCTCCATCCTACGTGGCTCCGTATACAACATCCTACGTGGCTCCGTATACAACATCCTACGTGGCTCCGTATACATCCTACGTGGCTCCGTATACAACATCCTACGTGGCTCCGTATACAACATCCTACGTGGCTCCGTATACAACATCCTACGTGGCTCCGTATACAACATCCTACGTGTCTCCGTATACAACATCCTACGTGGCTCCGTATACAACATCCTACGTGGCTCCATAACTTTGAATCACTTGATCAATCTCCACCCCAGCTTATTTCACCTAAAGATTAACCACACTGTGCCCGGTGGGCTATTCCCCATAACAAAGTTAAGTTAGGTTAGGCTAGATTAGTGTTAAGGTGGTTAGGTTAAGTTAGGTTAGTATTAGGGTGGTTAATATTTAGGTTAGGTTAGGTTTGATTGCGTTAGATTAGGTTAGGGTGGTTAATCTTTAGGTACAATAAGCTTAGGTGGAGAATCTTGATGTGTAAGGATAGGCATTAGCATTATTCAGCTGGTATAATTTTCATTGCTGGAGTGTCCATGTAATGTTCAGTGCACGACATATTAAAACAAATTATTTTAAGTCGTGATAAGTTCAGAATAGTTTGCTCGTGAAGATATAAAATGATGATCTAAAGAATGTGTTCGTGAATCGCCCTCCCCCGGATGTTGTTGGTGGTGTGGGAGGGTAGAGGGGAGGGGGGAAGGAGGACGCAGAAGGGGGATAGGGAAGGAGGGGGGATAGGGTAGGAGGGGGGAGTTAGATGCGGTGGGGACGTCATGTTAACGTAACCTAGTGTTGTTATCTTTAATGTTTTTTGTGGATACATAAGTGGCTCTTGTTGGCAGGGAGACGAGCACTGCTACACGTAAAAGTTCTCTCTCTCAATAAACAATATTTTCCTCCATTGGACTCTGTGTAGTGTTCGTGGATATTCTAAAGTTGTTTTTGTTCTTTAACCAAGATGTGAACTTAAGCTGCATGAAGTGTGGTAGGAGGGTGGTCGGAGGGTGGTAGGAGGGTGGTCGGAGGGTGGTAGGAGGGTGGTCGGAGGGTGGTAGGAGGGTGGTAGGAGGGTGGTCGGAGGGTGGTAGGAGGTGATATACCTGTATATTGTACAGTCAGGGAAGAGTATTATGATTTTCCATTTATCATCTTCAACTCTCAAAGACTGCGTGCGTGCGTGCATGCGTGCGTGCGTGTGTATTTTCTATTAATAAAGGAAAGCACTGGCAGGTGTATAAAAAACCCACATCAATTATTTATCCACGTTTACAGGTATAATAACAGTCATGGCCGAAGAGACATGACCCAGCAGCAGTAGATTAATAATGATTACTATTAATAATGACTACAGCAGCTGGTGTGTTACAGACAACCTCATGTTCCGCTACCCCGGGGACTGTACCAAGTTCTACAAGTGCTCCAACACCATCCCTTACGTCATGAGTTGTCCAGCCGGGTTACACTTCAGCACCAACCATAATTACTGTGACTATCCTCCGCTGGCCAACTGTACCTCTATGTCACTCTAAGTTGACTGCATCTCCGTCGGTTCACATGATCACACTGGAAAGGATTAACAGGACCACTCGGAGTTGACTTTTCCAGTGAACTAACTGGACAGGATTCACTGTAATGTCCTTCACCGTCATCTCAAGAAAATTGGTCTTAATAAACTTCACCATCACATCAATAAATACTCCCTCGTCTACCACCCTAAACTAACTGCTTTTGATAGACTGTTCCGCCATCACGTAGCCTCCACACTGCCTCAAAATGCCAGATGCTCATTGTGCTCCTGGCGACTCGCCTCAGATAGTCACCTGAGTTGAGACACACTGACATAAACTGACAGAACAGATATCAATGTAATCGAGTCCAGTTATTGCTGCCTTCACCCTTGGATAATTGGGACACTACTGTAGTCTTAAATTTTATTAATTGGAACACTACTACAAGAAAACTCTGGCTAACCAAAACACTATTCTAGTTCTTGGGGAAAACGTTGGCGAAATGAAGCAATAATCTACTTCTTGGGGAAAACCTTGACAACCTGAAGCACCAATGTACCGCCCCATAACCAACACAAATGAGACGTGGTTACACTTCCTCGTTTACAATCACAATAACATAAGGAATTAGATTCTTCCTCTATATCTCGATAACTTACTTTATACACATATTAAATTATTATTATCAACTGTGTTTTTTTCTAAGCAAACTCATCCCAATCAACAACAAACAATGTGTCCATTTATAAATTAATACTGTATCCTACCGTAGCTATATTTTATTCCATAGTACTTAAATTAATATGAGTATTTGTATATGTTTCTTTCCTTCAACGTTGAAACACCTCAACTACTAAAAACTGAACCAATTTAAGAATTTATGAAAGTTTATTAACGTCAGGGAACGGTTATGGGCGACACATTAACCAAGTAGGTTTATTGTAATGTAACTAATTGTGACTATAACAGCTGGTGTGTTACAGACAACCTCATGTTCCACTACCCCGGAGACTGTACCAAGTTCTACATCTGCTCCAACAGCAAACGGTACACGATGAACTGCCCAGCTGGCCTACATTTCAGCGCCATGTATAAATATTGCGGCTACCCTCAGAAGGTCAACTGTACGTTACCTTGACGTGACTGTTATTTTCTCCAACCTCTGTGAACAAACTGGACTGGGATAACTGTACCTCTACTGTACACCATCTTGTGTTGACTGTATTCCCACCAACCATCAGGTGATCTAAATCGACTGGACTGACTGTAACACCAAGCCACCATCTTGATCAACCTTCACCTGTCAAAGCCCTGTTCACCGCCCTGAACCATCTGGTGTATTAGATTGTATTGCCATCATTAACTCTTGAAGTAACTACACCTCCAGGCTACTTCAGGATATAAATTTGTGTATTGGTCACGATACTAAATTACATGACAAACTAACTCATGAAACATAAAGTGATGACATTATCGAGCCAACACGTCCGGGCTTGGCTGACTGAAACGATATCTTAGATCTAGGTAAGATCTTACCTTACTTCAGACTCGTGAACAGTAGACATTAATGCGTTATTCTATCCGTAAATGCTTCTGATTCACGAGTCTGAATCTCAGGGTTCGTGGTTTAGGAGAAGAGGCGGCTGGACTTTTGTGGGTAACTGTAGTCACTCCAAAAGGCATCTTTACGGAGGGGTCCGATGAATTTGAAAATGAACACTGTGGCTCCTGTTGTCTCAGTAGGATTGTTAACATCCTTCGTCGGTTGTGTCATGTTGTCTCACGCAAAATCGTAAAGATACCTTTTGGTGTGACTGTACTTAATTTACATATTGGCCGTCCAATGCCAACAAGTTACGTTACCAGAAAACAACAGCTGTACCAAACTGAGGCAATAAATTATAACTAGTTTAAAACAAACGTACATCGCTTTATTGTCACAACATAATTCTTAAAAATTCTAGAGATTTTATTCTAATCAACTGTATCTTTATGACATTACAACGAGAACTTACAAATCATGTTTACGTTCATTTTGTAAGACATTATATATATATACGTTTTGATGATGAGTTTTGAGACCACTTGTAGGGGTTGAGTTGATAATTTATAAATTATAAGAATAACTTAAAGTGGAAACTGCATAAGCCAATCACAAAACAAGAAAAGATAAAGAGGAACTGAATAAGCCAATCACAAGTCAAGAAAATACAAAGGAGGTATTTTGAACACGACCCCTTTATCCCTCCACTAATTTATGGTCAGGTAAAGATATGGAACTTTGGCTTCAATTAAATTACTTCTATACTGAGGTGTGAGCAGACTGTGGCATATTAGAATTCAATTATATATCCTTGTGTTGATAGTAATGTCTGGTGTGTGTCGCGAGGTGCCCTCCATTACTCTGACTGGAAGGCCTTATTTTGGTAAGAGTTTCGGAAGTTACTGTTTAAGATGTATTTGGAATAAGCCTCCGAGTCCAGCATGTCTGTGGTACCCTCCTGCAGCATATTAACCCCCGGAGGACTTTTTTGTCCAGTAACAACAGCATCCTTTAGGTCCTTCTTCACCGACTTCTCTGGCACTTTGTTCCACTCCTGTTCCTTCCCCGAGGCATACAACAGGAAGAACAGAGCATCTACCACGAATATACCCGCGGAGATGAAAAATACCTTACGCCACTGACCAAACGTTTGCTGCAAAAGGAAAAAATAAATAAAACGTTCGTGTGAGGACGTTTTTAAGAGGAAGAGATGATCTGAATATTTTGATCAGGAGTGGAACATCACGTTTTCTTTTTTGCCAAGGGGAAAAATATTCTCTTTTTAAATGATTTTAGAACATCACTCCTTGTTGATATAAAGACAATTATAATTTTAGAACTTTCACTTCCTCTGTCACCTCCTACCTGGTTATTAGTAAGAGCACCAACAGTCATAGGAGCCACCCAGCCTGGGATAGTGGCAGCAGCGTTGGTGATACCGAAGAGCGTGCCAGCAAAATTCGGGGCGATGTCGACGTGGTTGACCATAAACCCCGTGTAGATGCCACCCTGTAGAGTGACTGCTGTGAAGAGCAACGCAATAGTCGCCCCTCTGTTACACTCGACTAAGGAAAGGCACAGCAGACAGATAGCCGGGCCAACGTGAGCTATCGTAAACATAAGCCAGTTTAGATAGATAGATAGACAGACAGTTTGACAAATCCTAAAGAAAAAAATAATCTGAAACATACGTAAAAAAAATCATTCAAAATAAGCAGAGTTCTCAGCCACTGCTGTTGGTCGGCCAGTCTGACTAACCCACACACGCATGACCACCCACATACTGTAGGTTCTCATTAGAAGACACAGAGACCAGGAATAAGTCAACTTCCCCCGTTTATAACTTCCTTTGAGCTATATAATAATGATAGATGGACAAGGGATGATACTGTTCTTTTGGTTCCTCATGAAGACGGGGCAGTAGTAAGGTTAGGTTAGGTTAGGTTTGTATAAGCTTACCGATGGTGTTGGCAGTCTTCCTGACAGTCTGGGTGGAGAGGGTGTCATTCTGCCTCAGTCTATCGCCCACGGAGCTCACCACCAGACTGAAGATCCACATTCCCAGATAAGGCAGACCACTCAACACCGCGTTCTGTAAGACACTGTATCACTCAACACCGCGTTCTGTAAGACACTGTATCACTCAACACCGCGTTCTGTAAGACACTGTATCACTCAACACTTTTATTATCATTATTATTATTATTATCAGGGTCGTCCCTAGGAGGGTGCGGGGCCCGGGGCAACTCAGCCACTGCGGGGCCCCACACTAGTGTCAGGTTATGCGGTCAGAGGAACCCACCCCCACCAACCCCCATGGGACTGTCGCTATGGATGGTAAGGTCACGGTTGCGATGGTGGCATAAGCCGTCAGGTCAGATTAACCAGTCAACAGGTAATGTGTCCAAGGTCACTGGGTCTAGTGCTGGCCCCCGCGGGGCCCCGGGCGGTCGCCCCTGTTCGCCCCCCCTAAAGGACGGGCCTGATTATTATCATTATTATTATCATTGTTATTATTATTATTATTATTATTATTATTATTATTATTATTATTATCATCATCATTTTCCAACAAGCACACTATTTATCGTTGTAACTATGGCAACAAAGATACACCTACCGACTTAATGTCTTTTTGTAGCATCTGCTTCATGTAGAGCGGGAGGTCAGTCAGCAGGGTGTAGAAGCCCCAGTTGTTTCCCACCCCGGCCACCAGGATAGCCCAGAACGGTAGTGACGTCAGGGCCGACCTCCAGGGTACTGGGGGAGCCTAGAGGGTGATAATAATGTTGAATGAATATGATAGAACGATGGTTAATGTTGAATGAGCATGATAGAGTAATAACAAATGGTGCATGAGCATGATAGAGGAGTAACTAATGTTGAATGAGCATGATAAGAAATGATTAATGTTTAAAGACAATTTTATAAACTTTTCCGGATATTAGACGCTTTTATTATAACCGTATTTAAAGGTTCTAATTCGTACTGTTAGTGTATATTTGAGCGAGTGCAATGAGACCTATTTAACAGTCTATACTGGAGAGTGCTGTCCGTTATACCGCAGTTCGTTAAATGCGAAACCTCCATATAATGGACTAAACATGTTGAACTGATGTCCGTTAAGTAGAAGTTTTATCATGTTAGGGACTATACAGACAGGCACCACTGGTTAAGGTTATTTATGTCGAAAAGTCAAGGTGAGATCCCGGGGTGCCCACAGATTGTGGCGTCTGTTTGTTTATCGAGAACACGTAGAGTCGTAAACGATGTCTCTAATGTGTTCTATGAGATGAGATTCTCCAACTCACCTTCTTCTCCTTGCTGCCTCCTAGTGAGTTATAGATGTAGTCTCTCTCAACCTTGGAGATGCGGGAGTCAGAATCAGGAGTGTCAGCTACTAGGAGGAACCAGCCGGCACACCAGACCAGCGTGAGACTTGCCTGGATATAGAAAACAGCCTCCCACCCCAGTGAGTCTATGATGGTGGCGGCCAGAGGGAAGCCGATGATGGTACCAGCCTGTGACCCTGAAGGAGGAGAAAGAGGAGGAGGGCCGTTTTAGAGAACAAGGGCGGAGATAATAGGAGTGAAGGACAAGTTACCAAGATGGTTTGAAGTAAGTACAGTATAGGATGGCGTTGCTGTATACCACTGTTTGTGTACAATACGCCATGCATCATCTACGTACACCACAGGTGTACACTATGTACAAACACCGACAAAAACTCCTGTTGCCTCTCCTGCTGTTCCACAAACCCCGAGATTCAGATTCGTGAACCCGAAGTAGTAGAAAGCTTTGCCTTCTTCATTTTCCATCTTCTTACAATCTGTCTCACTTCAAAAAGCTGTTTCCCGGCATCTTCCTGGTGTAGATTAACATACTCTTTTTCTCTTCTATTTTTTTTATTTTTGTACTCATACTTTTTCGCCCCCCAGGCCCCGTTGTGGGTCGATGACCTGTGCCCAGGTAGGCTAATCCCCATAAAAATAGACACCAGTGCATTATACAAAGACTATGCTGCCTTTCTTTAAATCATCTCTTAAAAAGTATTTATTGTCTAGGTATTAATATTCTTGTAATACCTAATTTGTGTTCCTGCTTATGTTGTACCGCCAAAACCATTATATAAATGATTGTCATGAAGATAGATGGGAACTACCATTGCAATAATTATAGTTGCCGACTAGACATGAGGCTAACAGCTCTGTCTTGCTCCACCTTAATACAACCCATGTCGTACTACTTCCCTCTCTTATCATATGTATGTGATAGGCGTGATAACATTCTGATATTGTCCTTACTACCACCATGTTACATAATACTTCCTTGAGATAAATGTCCAGTATATACCAGTTGCCTTCAAGAGAGCTCAGGCTCTCAACTGGCTCAGCTGTGTTAATATTGTTATTATTATCAACTCCGTATATGTGTTTTTTTTTGGCTAAAAAAACTGTTTTAATATCAATAAATGCTTCGTATTCATGCGTTTGAATCTCGGGGTTCGTGGTTTAGGAAGAGGGGCCACAGGAATTTTGTTAGTGACCGTCCATTATATACCTACTCAGTCTATGTAAAATTCCTATCCACCATACTGTAAGATTGTCCAGTTATGACAGAATTAGTGAGACGTGTACGAGTGTCAGTCTCACCAGCGTAGATGATGGTGGAGAGAGTGGAGCGTTCGTATGGTGGCGCCCAGGTGGCCAAGAGGGCGTGGGTGGACGGGAAGGTAGCACCCTGGTGGAGACAAAATCAACCATTTAACCAACACTCATTCAACATTCTATAACCATTGACTACTCCAAAAGTCTCTAGAGATGCTGAATCATGTAAATCAGACTAAAAAGGCTTAACCTCCCTTCAGAACAACTTGAATCACCTCAGATAGCCCCAGTAAAATCCTGACAGCGATGAGGGTAGAGGCACTGGACTTAGCAGCGAGAGGTACGAACATGGTGACGATGGAAGCAGATAAAATGGCCCCACCAAATACTCGGCGAGCACCCAACACCTCCGCTAGCCGTCCTCCTGCCGGGGTAAACCAATGCCAGGGAGTTACAGAGATAAAACAGTTGTCTCCAAAACTAAAATAAAAAAGTAACCATCAGATTCTTTACATACTGAAAAGGGTCGATGCGGTTCAAACAGTTTCTCGAAAAATTCTTTGAAAAAAGATATCCATAAATGTTTCTAACTTGTGTCTAACTCACAGAGAAACAGACAGATGGACAGGTGCAGGTAGACATGGAAATTAACTAACAGTAAGACAGACAAACGGAGACAGGGACGTGTCCACATGCCAGTGGGCATATGCGCCGTCCCTTTTGTGCCCACTGCTGCTCCGAGATCCCCTGCTGGTCTAGTCTGGGCCCATGAGGAATCCAGTTACCGTGTATTGCCACGAGGAGGCACAGCAGGAGTCTTGATTTGTGAAGAAGCTGTGTACTGCCAGGTGAAGACTTGTGCATGTTGCTTCCCTGTTCACCACGAGGGCTAGCCGAGAGGGAGCATGCAATGCTTGTACCTTAACACTAACATAATAATGCCACGCTAGACGCATTATATCATCCTGTGTACACACACACAAACACACCATACAGATACACACGCATACAGACATACAGACATACAAAGAGACAAACATACAGGCACAGACATACAGAGAGAGACAAAAAACATGGAGACAGAGATAGACATATAGACACACAGACATACAGAGACAAACAGACACACACTCAGCTCACCGGGTATCTGCGTCCATATGTAACCCCAGAAGAAGGATCCAGTAATAAGACCTTGTGTCCACTCGTCCCAGTCGAACTCCCCATCCTGTGGTGCAGCAAGGTGTGAGAGTGATGTTAGAAATGTGTGAAAGTGGTGGTGGAAAGGTGTGACAGTGGTGGTGGGATGGCGTGAGAATGGTGGTGGAAATGTATGAAAGTGGTGGTGAAAAATGAGAGAGTGATGGAGGAAATGTGAGAAAGGGGAAGGAAATGTGTGTGAGTGGTAGTGGGAATGTGCGACAGGAATTTCACTGATAATAAAGAAATGCAAGAGGTGTGAAAGTGAGGCGATTGACGTTAAGAGCATTAGTTTTATGACAATGTGTGGCAGTCTGTGAAAGGGTGTGACTGAGCGTGCGAAAGTGTGGCAGTGTGTAAAAGGGTGTAACAGCGGGTGTGTGAAAGAGTGTGACAGCTTGTGTAAAAGGGTGTGACTGGGCGTATAAAAGGGGTGTGACTGAGTGTGTGAAGGGTGCGATAGAGAGTAAAAAGGTGTGACTGAGTATGTGAAAGGTGTGACTGAGTGTGAGAAAGGGTGTGACAGTGTGTAAAAGGGTGTGACTGTAGGGTGTGTGAATAGTGACAGTCTAGATTGCAAGTCAACAGCTCAGGTATTTAATCTCTTTAATAAAAATAAATCTCATTCAGTCACACTAACAAAAGTAACTCACAACGCCTAATTATACTAACACTGTAGGCACTAACCACCATCAATCACTCTCCTTATTACAAAGAAAATTTAAATAAGGCGGTGTTTTTTTCTTCGTATTGTTAAGTTTCCTTTCACTCATGTTTACACTCGCCTTTAATCTTCATTGTTCTGATTATAAACACGCACTTTCAGACATCTTCATTTCTAATCGTGTTTACTAATCAATGACGTCAAAATCTGGGTTTGCATATTATTATCAGTGCAGGACAAAGACTCGTTCTACCTGAAGGTCAGATAGAATGCCTTGCGATATTTTCTCCGGTTTCAACAATTTCTGCAGTGTTATTATTGCGTTTACCTCCCCACATCACCATAGTACAGTAAGCATATTTTACTCACCAATATATTTTAGGCTTTTTAAATATGTTATTAACAAGATGTATACGAGTATGTTGCATGAAATGTGGCGTTTGATGCTTTTTATAAGGGGGCAATAACGCATCTCAATAGTTGTTTTTATCTGTCTGGTTTAAATAATGTCATCATATAAGTTTTAGTGAAGCAATAATATACACTAGACTGGTGACTGTTTACTTCACCACCCTGTATACAGTTGTACTGTACTTGGAAACGACGCGACGGCTGTGACTCTCTGGTTAAATTAGACTTCCTGGTGGAACAACAATATTTTGATCACACACTGAACCATGTCAACACTGTGCAGGAGATCCTGTCTATCGGACCCCAGTGTAAACACACCCTGCATTACACTCATACCTGAAACTCATATAATCGTAATTACTACACATGTTATAAATTTTTCTCGACCGCCTTCACTTTCTCATTAACATCCAGGTCGACTAGGGGTGCCCTGGGCACTAATACTTACTTACTAAAATATGCTACGTGCACAGCTGGTATGACGTCATGTAAAAGTGAGTCACAAGATACAGGTGTTTCTGCCTACACTTACATAGTCCTCTGTTTGGTCGTTGTCGTCCTTGAAGTGGCAGACGTCTTGGACCGGGCTGGTGGAGTTGTCGTTGGTCACCATGGCCACGATGGTCAGGTTGATGTTCACCCGCAGCATGTAATTGAACACCATCCCCAGGAACGCCATCAACGCCACCAGGTACCTGGACGGCAGATATCCTGAGGACGACCGTGATAGGAATTAATAGTGTTATACTGTGCAGCTGGACATCGTACACAGAGGAGCCAGTCTTGCTATTATGTAAAGTTATACAGTTAAAGGAGAGGGGCATATAATGCATGAGAGGTTCATTCACTGTCACGGGGATATGAAGACACAAACTTATTTCACTCACCCTGTTCCTTAAGGGTAGGTGGCTTCATGGTCGGGTCACAAGCTAACAAGAAGATGCACAAATCTGAGACGAACTCCGGCAGTATTTCCTTCGTTCTCAAGTAAACATCGGCAGCTCCCCAGACCAAATCTCCTCAATCTCCAGACAGTCACGGTAACAGGGGATTTTTTTTCTTCAATACAGTAATGAATACTTTAATATACTATATCTTTGTGTTTTGGTGGATGTTGTGTGTTAATTGTGTCTCGCTATATTTTGGCATTTTGTTGCTGTCTCATGTTGTCGTCAGAGAGATGGGAGACTCGTTAATAAATTGTGTAGCCAGTCGTTTCGTTCTCATTGACTTGGCTCCTCTATACATGACATGACCGAACACTGAACCTTCAGAAAAACAAGACGACCCTCACACCTTACATTCTTACAACACGAAACGATCATATCCGAACAGCCAATCTTTCAAATAGTTTATTTTTCCGAACACCCCACCTCCGGTAAAGTTGATTTCTCAATTAGATAATCTTTCTTACATTTAACTAACCGAACACTTGGACTCTCGAAAAATAAATTGCATTCAAACAGCTGATTGACTTCTAAACAGCTGATCCACCACAACAACTGACATTTGAAGCTTCGATCCTTGACGTAGTTGATCCCGCCTACAGTTAACTTGAACACAGCTGGCACTCTGAACAGTTGAACTGACGCAAAATGATCCTCCAAACAGATGACTGGACACAGAACTGATCCTCCAAACAGCTGACTGGACACAGAACTGATCCTCCAAACAGCTGACTAGAGACACAGAACTGATCCTCCAAACAGCTGACTGGACACAGAACTGATCCTCCAAACAGATGACTGGACACAGAACTGATCCTCCAAACAGATGACTCGACACAGAACTGATCCTCCAAACAGATGACTCGACACAGAACTGATCCTCCAAACAGATGACTGGACACAGAACTGATCCTCCAAACAGCTGACTAGAGACACAGAACTGATCCTCCAAACAGCTGACTAGAGACAGCCAATTTTCCCGGGAGCAGGTGATCGGGCAGGAGGTAGACCAAGGTGAGCTCTGAACTATAGGAGTATCTGGACCATTATGTTGAGGTCACATATGGAACCTGATATGATTACTACCCTGGAAGATAGCCCGACCACACACCTACCGCAGATAAACTCGTTGTATCATCACCTGATATATGAGAAAGATTAGGCTAGATCTAATCGATGACTTGAAGTATCTTATTTGTAACCTTTAACCAGGGCCGTCCCTAGGGGGGTGCGGGGCCCGGGGCAACTCAGCCACTGCGGGGCCCCACCAACCCCCATGGGACTGTCGCTGTGGATGGTAAGGTCACGGTTGCGATGGTGGCGTAAGCCGTCAGGTCAGATTAACCAGTCAACAGGTAATGTGTCCGAGGTCACTGGGTCTAATGCTGGGCCCCGCGGGGCCCCGGGCGGTCGCCCCTGTTCGCCCCCCCTAAAGGACGGGTCTGCCTTTGACTACCAATCTGGGATGATATAGAGAATCATAGGGGATAAATCTATATGTTAATAGGGTGTCTATATGTGTGTGTACATAAGAATGGGGGAAACTACAGCTCATATATCCATCCAACCTACAGTATATTTAAAGTTCCCAGCGTGTTAGAGATAACGATGATGTTTGGTAACATGTTCCACTCATTCACTATTCTATTTCCAAAGCATTATTTATCTACATTGCTCCTAAATCTAAATTTGTCTACTTCAAAACCAGTGACCCCGAATTCGCTCCTGGTTGGATAGTTTGAGTACCTTTGTTATATCACATTTGTTTAACCCTGACTTCCATTTATACACCGTGATCATATCGCCCCCCACTCTACAGTACGTCTCTCGAGGGAGTGCAAATTAAGATGCTTTAACCTGTCTCTGTACTCGAGGTTCCTAATGCCCGGGATTAGTCTTGTCACCCTTCTCTGAATACTTTCTTGGGAATCCATATCCATTCTGTAGTACGGTGACCAAAACTGAACCGCCAAAATCTAAGTAAGGTCTCACTAGCGCAAGATATAGTTTTCGAATGTACAGCAGACGTTGATAGTGTCTCTGTTAGGGTTGCCATATCTGAACATTCAAAAAAGAGGACGCTCCCGAAGACATCCTCCCCCCCCCGCCCGGCACACACAGGCTAATATACAACATACATGGTATAGAAATCTTAAAAAAAATTACCTTTGCTTAAGGCTGAACATCTTCATTCCCTTAGCTGCAGTCTTCTTCCCTCACTGTGTGTGTGACTTGATGTGCCCATGCATACTTTTCTGTAGATCGGATCTTTTTCAGTATTGGCTGATTGCTCTTTAGAAATGTATAGAAGTCACTGCAAGGTGTTTCTCGGAAGTTGTACTGTACAGTCAGAATGCCTTTCATTGTTTCAACACTCAATTTGTTCCTTTCCTTTGTCCATTGACTTTGCATCAGTGAATAAACTCTTTCTACATTTGCATTGTGACATGATATAGCAAAGAAGAATTGTGCAATTCTTAGCAATTCTGAGTGGCATTCAATGTTCTTTGATTTTTCAAAGTATCTGGTCCACTTTTTATGTGTTGGCAGATTACTAAATTCTTCATCACTTGTAATTTTCCACAAACTGCTTCAGGTTACTAACTTGGTCAAAACACTTCATCAACTTCTACCCCCTTATCAATCAAATATTTGACAGCTAAGTTGACAACACCTACAGGCGTACAAGTGACTTATCAGCTGACGAAAACTGAACGAGATCTCTACGGTTTCCACCTCCCCTCTCTCTGTCTCTCTCTCCCGTCATTACAGTTTCATGTTTTTTTTCCGTGGAGAAAATGATGGAAGCTGAAATTCCGGACTCTTGAAGAATTTTAAAAATTCCTTCCGGATGAAGATTTCGAGACCTAAATGGAGGACATGTCCGGGAAAATACGGACGTATGGCAACCCTAGTCTCTGTATAAGATGTCACTTAAACAGTGTGCAAATACTCGTATTCACCTGGATATAGAGGATACGTGCAACCTCCTCTAACCTGTTAGGTTAATTAACACTGATGCTGTTTGTCTATTGTTTATATTACATTTATTTATGATCTTAGTCCTATAAAGAGAATAAAGAGAGAAGTTTATAGACCTTGAAGTTATCGCTCTATCACAATGATGGTTCAAAATGCATGATAAGGTTGTAAGTTCCTCGTTAATAGGTAGAGATAAATTGATGGTGAACTGGTAATAGGCCTGTAGTGGATCTCTCCCCTACAAGTTGTAGGCTACAACTGCGTAGCTGCTCACGGGGGTCGCCACTTGCGACGTTTGCTCTAGCAACAGAGCCCATCAACCGGCGAGTTCCCGCGGGTTTACTTCAGGCTGCTGTGTATATAAGCTCTCAGTCTCTCCATTGAGATGCATTCTACCCTACGTTCCTGAACACCAACACCTCCTCCGAGCAAGCTCCTCGCTGTCCTCCAGCTCTCATTCAACCTGGAGGACAGCAACACGCAACATCTCTAACGAAGCTCCTGCACAGATACCTCCTCAAGCATGCTACTCACTGAACGTGTCTCTTGAGCAAACTTCTCACCACACGGCATCTCCAGGACCAGACTGTCTTGTATATAATATATTTTATATAAGAAAACCACCACCTAGAGGGAAATTACAATGGGATGAGGGAAGAGATGAGGGGTACCAACTGGTCTGACTTATTAGCTATAAGAACGCAGACACCACGCTGAATATCATAACTAGTAAAATGACCCATTTGATCGATAAATATATACCCAAGACCAAACCCAGTGCTTCTAGGAATACGAGGGGATCCCTACACATGAACCATGCGGCGGTCGACAAAATTAAGAAGAAAACCCAGAAATTCAAGACGTGGGTTGGGTCAAACGATGAGCAAGACAGGAGGATGTATGCAAGAGCCAGAAACCAAGCAAAGATAGAGTGTAGGAGGGCTGAAAAGGAGTTCCAGAGGCTGGTTGCAAGCGAGGTCAAGTCAAACTCTAAGGCGTTTTACCGCTATGCAAAGTCGAAATTGAAAACGCGAATAGGAGTATCAGACCTGAGGCTGGTGGATGGTAGTTATGCAGATTCTGACCAGGATAAAGCTGAGAATCTGAACAGCTTCTTTTACTCAGAGAGGATGCAACTAACCTACCTGCGTTTCAGGACAGACGGTTCGACGCAGCACTGACCCACATTGTGTTCACAGAAGAGGGTATTAGAAATAAACTGTCCAGGCTAAAGGTCCATAAGAGTCCTGGACCTGACATGGTGCATCCTAGAGTGCTAAGAGAGTTGTGCAACGAGCTTGCAGAGCCCCTGAAGATACTGTTTTGTAAATGCCTGGGTGAACAAATGGTCCCCAGTGAATGGAAAGTAGCTTATGTGATTCCTATCTTCAAGAAGGGCGATCGTCACTCCACGAACAACTATAGACCGGTGAGCCTGACCAGCATAATATGTAAAGTACTTGAGAGTATTAGCAGAGATGTCGCAATGGAACATCTAATACGAAACAACCTTGAAAACGATTGCCAACACGGTTTTATGCCGGGGCGCTCTTGCTTAACACAATTGCTCAAGGTATTGGATATTTGGACCCATATTCTGGAACAGGGTGGTAATATCGACAATATTTACCTAGATTTTGCCAAGGCTTTCAACAGTGTACCCCACGAAAGGCTGACAATCAAACTGGAAGAGTACGGAATTCGGGGAAATGTCCTAGCGTGGATAGAAGACTTTCTACATGACAACAAGCCGTGTCAGGTGATTAATGGTACGAAATCGTCATTTGTACCTGTCACAAGTGGGGTACCACAGGGCAGTGTATTGGGCCCGCTGTTGTTTGTTTGTTTCATAAATGACATGCCTGACGTTGTACACCCCTCCATACAAATGTTTGCCGATGATGGCAAGTTATTTCGGGAAATTAAGAACCAAGCGGACTGTGAAGAGCTGCAGAAGGACCTCTGTGGGCTCCAGGAATGGTCGAAGAAATGGCTGCTGAGATTCATTGTCACGAAGTGTAAGAGGATGCACCTGGGGCGTACCAACGGTAAGGAGGCGTATCATATGTCCCAACTGAATGTGAGAAGTACCTAAGTGTGTATGTTGACAATGTGCTGAAGTTCTCGGGCCATTGTGAGAAGAAGGTAAATCAGGCAAATAAATTATTGGGTCTTATAAGAAGGTCGTTCATATATCTAGACGGTCCGTCCCTCGTAACGATCTTCAGGAGTGAAGTGCTTCCCCATCTGGAGTTCTGTCACCCCGTCTGGTCCCCGAGATATGCTAGGGACTGTCAGTTGGTTGAAAATGTTCAAAGGAGGGCCACCAGACTGGTGCCTGCACTTCGGCACCTCAGCTACCCTGAAAGATTGGAGCGCCTGAACCTGCCTAGCTTATGCTACAGACGGGCAAGGGGGGACCTAGTTGAGGTGTATAAGCATCTCAGGGGGCACTACTCAGTTGAGTGTCCTTACTTGGAGCTGCTGGACGCTCGCCCCACAAGGGGTCACAGCTCAAGATTGAAAAAGCCTCAAGTTCAGAAAACCGTGAGGGCAAACTTTTTCGGAGTGAGGGTTGTAAACTCTTGGAACAATCTACCACAGAGTGTTGTGACGGCACCGAGTGTGAGCTCTTTCAAGACAAGACTTGACCAACACTGGAGCGGGTTCAGGTACATTCAGGAGCCGGTGCATGCCCAGTATTTGCCAACAGTGCGTGACAGAGACGTGACCGATCGCCCAGGCGGCTAGCGAGCCGATCTTTTGGTGAAGAGGATAAATGAAAAGTAATCAGAGACGTGACCGATCGCCCAAGCGGCTAACAAGCCGATCAGTGGCGAAGAGGATAAAAGAAAAGTCTGGAACTGTTAGGAAAGAGAATGACATAATTAAAGACAACGGTTATAATTATAAGCTGCCTCAGTCGTACCAAAATTTGGTCAAATTATGTATTTTTGAGTCCCAAAGTCAGTACACAGACAAAATTTTTATCTGTAATTCACTTTACAATGGCTGGCAAGATTAGAAATGAGTGTTTTGTGGTGCTGAGAAGAAAAAGAGACCCAAATTTTCGATTTTCTATGTGTTATTTAAGCATTTCCGACTTACGACCATTTCGACTTACGACCTGGATGTCAGTCCCTAACCCCGTTGTAAGTCGGGGAGTACCTAGTATAATACAGTTTTTCGTGAAGTAAGGCTGTATGCAGTGTAAGTAATGAGAATTGTGATTGGTGAAGCTATTTTTATAATAATATATGTACTATAATAATAAACTATGTTCGTATATTTGTTTAAATAATGAAGAAAATTATATTAATGAATTGGCACAAGATTCTTCCATCAAGTTTCAATGTGAGCATTATATAATGTAGTTTGACAATGTCATGGTCACGTTTGTGCAGTTAGTCCGTTCAACACTTAATTATTCATATTATGCTACAGTGCCCACAAAACATGTGAAACGTTTGAGTCCCCCAGTAGAGACGTCCGTTCTCTACCCACTTTAGGATGTCGTGGTTCCTCCATTTTCTCTCGAATACTCGCTTAGGGACTAGGGTATTTTTTAAATAACTCAAGATGTCCAGGGAATATGAAACTCTACAGACTCTTCGGTCAGCAAGATCACAATCATTAGTTTATAGGCTACACAAACACAATGTACCAGTGAGGATAGGTAACAAACAGTTATCCCTAGATATAGATACGGGAGCGTGTGCCAATGTTATCTCATTAAAGTCGTTCAATGAACTCAAGAGACAATATCCTTCAAATAAGTGGCCAATAAATCCTACAGACATTCCTCTGTCCGGTGTGTCAAGAATCCTATTAGACATAGTGGGGGTGACAACACTGCCAATCCGTTTTTCTACATCCAGTAAAGCTTTTCTGGTGGATTTCTACATAGTAAAGGCATTTTCTTTGCCAGCAGATGGGTTAATCGGTCTTTCCACACTAAAGCAGAACATTAACTTTCAGCCAAGAAATCACGCCATAACGCATAATAGTAAAAATTACTACACAATGCAAACTTCACATCCATTGCTTACCTTGGGTGTTCGTGTAATAACTGCCTCGACAGGCACAGGGTAGTCTATTGCACAGAAGCTGTTAGTTAGGGGGTCACTCCCTGAAACTCAACCTTGTAGCTCAAAGGACATTCGGGATGAAAGCAGCAAGAACTGGATTTTAATGCCTGCTGTTTCAACTGGTGTACAACAGTTACTTTGCCAGGAACTAACTAGAATCACAGTAGGATTGCCAAATGTGAGTGAAGGAACAGAAATTATGTGTCTGAGTGAAAGGCTTGTCACTTGAGTTTATCTTAAGCACGGTTAGATTAGGTAGTCTCACAGATGTCCTCGTTTCCAATAGAACTGCCGGACCTTTAACTTTAAGAAACTGATGTTATTTAGGTAATTTCCTTGTTTACGACAAAGCAGTTGTTGCGGAACCAATAGAATTACAGTGGTCCCTTGGTTAACGAGCACAATCCGTTCCAGCAGGTTGCTCGTTAACCGAAAAACTCGTTAACCGAAACCATTGTTTCAATGGGTTTTGGGTAATTGGTTCCAGCTCACCGAAAATTGCCTAAATTCAACAAAAAAGGTAGAAAAGTTCACTTACTTTGAGGTGTGTATGTAGAAGGCTCCTGGATGATGATGATGATGATGATGGGAATTAGAATGGGGGTGGAGGAGAAGGGAGAAGAGAAGGCATTGGGGTGGAAGAGAAGTCACCCCATGGCTCCATTTCACCCATAAAATTTTAGCTCTCTTTGTGTAATTCAAGATTATTTTCTTTAAATCAACACTGCACTGTATTATATTTTGTCCATATGTAAAATAAATTTCAAAATGACCAATAATTTGCTTGGAAACACAGAAAAAAGCATTTAGTTGAAGAGAGTCTCAAGCAAGATGTTACCTCCACTGAAAAGACAGAGAGACTGGCACCTGTTTGGTGTGTTGCCAGGCTGGATGACACGCATGAAACTAGTTTCCTTACCTTCAATTATGTTCAATAATTGTTAAAATGACTAAAAAATTTAATATTAAACTTTTAAAATTATTGAATAGTATAAACTTCTTGATATTTACTAAAACAGTAAGGAATTTAAGCCCTAGAACCGATTACTGTATTGGCAGACTAATACTACAGCTGGTGGACCGCCAAATGCAAGCGAAAACATGTTGAGGTCAGCTTGTAAAAAAATCGTTAATCGAGGGATTGCTCTTTAACCGAAGTTAAGAATCTTATGGAAGGTAACTCGTTAACCAAAATCTCGTTAACCGAGGGATCACTGTACTAATAGGTAGTGTAACACAATGGTACTCTACCGAAAATCACATATTGTAGATAGAGCAGAGTTAATAGTGCCACACGTGAAAGTAGTCGATCATCCCCGAGGCAAAAGTTATCTTTAGAATTACTAGCTGAGTTCAAGGAAATCATAGCATTACCTGGAGAACCCCGAAGTAAAACAACGTTGACAACCCATCACTTTCCACTCAAGCCGGACACTCACCCAATCTACATTCCAGCATATCGGCTACCCCACAGCCAAAGGGCTGTAGTCGAACAAATGGTACAAAAAATGGTAGAACAATGAGTAATCCAACCATCCTCATCACCATGGAACTCGCCTCTATTACTAGTTCCCAAGAAAGATGGAGGATGGAGACCAGTCATAGATTTGCGACGAGTCAACCAGGTAACTGTACCAGACAGGTTCCCAATGCCTGTCCTAACTGACTTACTACAGTCTCTAGGAAAATACACTGCCATCTTCAGTAACCTAGATTTGCTTAGTGGGTACTGGCAAATTCCCTTACATAAGAAATCCCGCGAGGTTACTGCGTTCAGTACGCCAATGGGACATTTTGAATTCTTATGAATGCCATTTGGTTTGAGGAATGTGCTGCTAACATCCCAAAGAATGATAAATACCTTGTTTGCTGGAATGATAGGTAACACAGTCTATGCCTATATAAATGATCTTATCATAGTAAGCAAAGATTTACAAAGCCATTTAAAGAAACTAAGAGAAGTCTTTACAAAGCTACAAATAGCTGGTGAGAAACATGTGTTTCTTATGTTCACTCTGAAGGATGATGAATAACTGATGAGAGCAATATAGAACTGCTTAGCGTGACACATGGGAATTTACCTTACTCATGTAGAGCTGTATCCAGAGCAAGAGAATGAGGAGGTTAAAGTGTTGGACAAAATCCACAATAAACATTCAAGATGCTGAGGTTCATGTGTTGTTTTAATCACATAATCAATTACAGCTTAGAAATCAATCAAATAAACAATCTACATAGAGTACTGTATACTTATTTTCTGGGACAACCACATGAGGGGATGGTTACAGACACACAAAGTGGATGTGGTCCTGTAAAGTACTAGAGAATACTGGAGACAAAAATTTACTCAACTTGAATATCAATATGTATATTTCAGTTCAAGAAAATAAAAGCTGTCATGCAAAATATAAACTTGTGGAGAATCTGTTGGGGAAACAAGCAACAACAGGTATCCAGTAGATTGCTTACACTTGGCCTGAGAATTTTATAGAGTAAAAAGTACACAGAGACAGGTACCTAGGTGTGCATGGGTGGAGCAGTATGTGCAGAAGAGATATGCTGATTTTTTTTCCAGGATATTGAAATGGCAAAAAAAAAAAAAAAATTCTGAGAGAATAAACAATATATTACAAACATAAAATAAATCAGAAGTAAATGGGGGGTAGAGCAGTAGCTCACATATCTTGAACTACTATGGTATGAGTTTGAGTCCTGGCCTGAGACACGCATGAGAAAGGTGTTATCCAGTGAGACACTACCAACCATCACAGGTATTCCTCGGGTACTCTTGATTTCCTCTTCCAACACTGGACAATAAAGGTTAATATAGAGTAACAAAAGAATGGATTAACCACCCAAATAGCTACTAAGCTGATAAGCAATGAGAAAAAAAAGTAATAATTATCAATCAGATAAACTTACCAGTAGTTGAAAGCTGTTCTTATAAATTTTACTTCTAGAATATCTAATTTTTTATTTTATTTTTATTTTTTTAAATCATATTGGCCACTTATCAGCTTACTAGCAGTTTGGGTGGTTTATCCAGTGTCAGTACAGGAGGAAACCTGTGGTGTTTGGTGGTGAGGGTCACACTGGATAACACCCTTCTCACGTGTGTCCGGGCCGAGGCTCGAACTTTTGACATATTGGCGAGTTATGCGCGTTACTGCTGTACCAGCAACTGTATATTATATGCAAACAGAAGCCAATAACTAAAGAAAATAGTTAAAAAAAATTGTTTCCTAAGAGTCTGTGCAACTCTGAGAAAATATACCAAAAAACACAAACAGTATTATTGTTCAGAAAGGCAATAGTATTTGTTAGTAAATTTTTGTCTACACTTTGGACACTGAACAAGATTATGTCCAGGTTCTGTACATTGGTGTTTGGAGACAAGATCTGTCCTGTTTACCTTCTGTGGATACAGATATAGACGTGTTCTGGCACAGAATCCTGCCTGCTTTAGTAATGTACTGACTTTTTGGAAGTGGGAGAATGAGAAAAATTTAAATCTTTTCAATCTATCACAAGTTTGGCATTTCCCCATATTATGTTTATAATAAATGTTGGGTGTTGCACTTTTGTGACATATATATTCATTCTTAAAGAAGAAACTATATGAATCTCAAAGTTTCAATGAATATTTAATTGAAATAATATGAGTTACAAGCAGTGAAATTGCATATCTTGCTAACAACAGTTTCATCCACCTGATCATATCAGTACCCAGGGTTAGATGTACTACAGAGTTCAATGTGGCTTATTTTCATGTCAAGAGTAACAACCTCTAAACTTGCTGCCCATAACAGCTTAGCCATTGCATAAAATAATAACATTTGTAAGAGCACTCTGGCTTCTTTTCTTGGAAACAGTAAAAGTATATTATTGTTTTATTAAAATAAGAAAAAAGTTTTATTTGGTGACCTTTGTGCATGAATTTGCCTTGTTGCACTATCCTCATGTTCCTCTACCTTCAGGTAACCATCACAACAAGCCTTACTCATGGCCACACATAAGTTTTATCATTGTTACTCTTGAACTCAGACACCTGAATAAGATCACAACTACTAAGGGTTATTTTGTCTTTTTGTACTTCTGTGAAGGCTGACATGATTTTGGAAGTCCTTTGGCAACAATGTTTTTGACATTACTACCACACATAATTAACATTTCAGGGCAGATGAAATGATCAGGCACATTATCATCACTTTTTACAAGGATTCTTTATCATAGTAAACACTGCTGATATAATTCACGGAATTGTTACAATAGGAAGTGTGATGTGGAGAGCTGTTAGGATCATTAGTTATTTGAAAACCTGCTTAGACTGTGATTTGGGTTGTGACTAATACTATGATGAGGGGAATTACTGGGACTGAGACCTACTGAGACTATAATATGGTACAATAATTTGAGGATTCATTGAGGCTAACATCAAGATCTAGTTGAGGTGTATAAGCATCTCAGGGGGCACTACTGTACTCAGTTAAGTGTCCTTACTTGGAGCTGGCGTAATTTTTTGGATTTTAGAATGGTTAAGTTAGGTTTTTTTTTGACAGGGATTAGCCCACCCAGGCACAGGTCACCGACCCACATCGCTGGAGGGCGAAAATGTAATACGTAACAATATAATAATAATAATAATAATAATAATAATAATAATAATAATAATAATACGTACATAGATATTGGTCGTGTTTTTCACTTTTGATCTTTTTTTTATTTCTTTATTATTATTATTATTATTATTATTATTATTATTATTATTATTATTATTATTATTTTATTATCATTACTGTATTATTATTATTATTATTATTATTATTATTTTTGTTATTATTATTATTATCATTATCATCATTATTTTATTTTTGCGTATTTTTATTATAAATTTTATTTACTATAAATTATTTTTATTATTATTATTATTATTATTATTATTATCATTATTATTATTATTATTATTATTACATTTTCACCCCCCAGGCCCCGATGAGGGTCGGTGACCTGTGCCCGGGTGGGCTAATCCCTGTAAAAAAAAAATAATAAAATAAATAAATAAATAAATAAAAATAATAAAAATTAAATAAAAAAGCAGTTTTTTCTAAAAACCAGTTTTTGTGATATAGCTCGGAATGCAACGGGGGTATGTGATGCTCCACAAAAAAACTTTCGGTTTTCAGAGGTTTTCATTTTTTTTAATTTCGGATAAGGGGTTGTCAACCTGGGTACCACTTTTGTAGTGAAGTTTGCACCTACTATAATTAATAATATGTCTTGGAAACCCTGTGAAGCAGATACAACAGTCAGATGAGCTGCTGAAACTGACATTGTCCACTACCTTACTGGGACTGGGACAAGAATCTTGGGTCCCAATGAAAATGATGCCATCACCTGAAACCAGCTTAGATCAGCAGTGCCATCTAAAGATGTGTTGTTGGACCGCATGAAACTGACATTTGCATCAGAGGAATGTTGTGACTCATAAGCTAGTCAGAAGGCCAGTGAGTAATAAACAACCTTATCAGAGATGACCTATGGTATCTGACACTCTGATCACAAAACCTGTTAAGACTGACACCTTGCCTAGATGACCTGCTGAGAAAGATGTTCTAATCGTTAGAACTGTTGGAATTGACTTATTGATCAGAAGACCAGTTGGGATTAACATCTTGATCAGATGAACAATTGTGACCAACATCCTGATCAGAAGACCAGTTGGGATCAACATCTTGATCAGATGAACAAATGTGACAGACATCTTCATCAGAAGAACAACTGAGTGCAAAATCTTCATCAGATGAACAAATGGGACAGACATAGTCATCAGACAAGCAGTCATTGTAGATATCTTGAGAGTAAGACCTCATATTACTGACACTAGCTTCCAAACTGTTAGGAATGGCACCTTCATCAGAAGACCATTTGGGGTCGACATCTTCCTGAGAAGACCAACTGGAGTTCACAACTTGATGACAAGAACTTCTATGTCTGATGTCCAGACCTGCAGGACTGCTGGAACTGTCACTATCATCACACCACCGGTTATGAGGGAAGCCCCAATCAGAAAGTCTAGTGGGAGTGATACCTAGATTAGACGGTCTGTTGAGAGTGATACCTTGGTCAAATGAACTACTGGGAGTGACACCTTGATCAGCTGACCTGTTGGGAGTGAGCATGACCTGTGAAGAAGAGCTGCTGAGATTAATACTATGATCAGATGTCGTCTCAGAGCTCAGACTGTGTTGAACAGACTGGAGATAAATATCACCGTAAAACTTGCTATTCTCAACACAATGATTACTGGACTTGGTAACACACACATCACATCTAAGGGAGGTTTGAGAAATAACATCATGATCCTGGAGCTTTTTAAGACATACATCACCATGTTTTGGAATGAGATTGGAGAGTTTCTTTTTCATACAGTATTCTTCAATAGGTAAACTCTCCAGAACTACTTTACATTTTCTTTTTGGACAGTGACTACGTGTGTTAGGTGCTGGTCTAGGTACTGCATATGTTTTTTTAATATTCTTGAGGTACATCCGGGTGCCTTTTGTACATCTTAGTTGGTGTTCAAAAAGTAATTTCTTGGAGGTGAATGAAATTTTACATTCTTGACACCACCCCTCAATACCAGGCTCTGCACAGATGGAAGAATAAGTAAAAAGAAAAAAAAAACATTAATCACATAGCTAATTCCATTTGACTTCATGTATTGCAAGTTTTCAAATAAAAATTGGAACTCAAATAACACCATTTATTATTCTGTACCAATTTCTTAAGGTAATATATAAATGAATTCTATTAATATGTTACACAAAATGTCAAAGATTATGTTAAGCAGCTGTACAACAACCAGTCTGGCGGCTACTACAGAAGATGAAGACATAACAGTAGACACATATTCTTGCTGACCCCAATAATGTGGAGTGTCATTTATACATTCACTCTACTTGTCATAACTGATGTGTTCTGCTCTCTTAAAAAGGCATCCAGAAATTGACTTATGAGTGCCTGTAGTACTGCAGAAAAAACAAGCTATAAAAGTTTCACTTACTTTTTAGCATTGGTTGTATAAAAAATTTTTCTTTTATACCAAGATGGTTTCCATATGTTTCTCCATACCAGGTCAATAACTCTGTATCCCTGTTGAAAAAGATATACAATGTTAATTTTATATTTCATAACTTATAAGAACCCAAAATTAATTGTAAATATGCCCATTGAAAGCTGGGGCTTAAAAATGTGCAGACACTGAGCCATTGAAAACATGATGTCTGCTGCATGCAAGGGCAAGGTGGAAAGGCTGCTCAGCAATGATACTCTCTGGTAAGAACAGGGTGGATCCAGGGGGGGATCCTGGGGGTCCGTGGAACCCTTCCTTTTCATCAGAAATTCCAACTTTTTCTTTAATGCAGCATTGTACTCAGGCATTTTTATATACAGTAGTAAAAAGTAATTACAGTATAGTCTGGATTTACGCAGATTTCCTTTACGCGTTTGGTCATTTACGCGGCACCTGGCCAGACCGGTAGTTATTAGTTACGTGGTACATTCCATCATTTAAGCGGGAAGCGGAGCGGGCAGGGTGCGCAGTAAGTCGCTGTTGCGTTATCGCTGAAGTCATATGACGTATCGGACTGTGATTGGGCAATGCATCCTTACCTCCCTCAGCCGCTAGCTGTGATTGGTCTAATGTAACATGACGTGGCCTGCCACCAGAGGGAATAAGCCGCTGACCTAAGCTGAGCCAGTCTCATTGTTCTCAGTCTCTGCGTATACTGTTCTCTCTTGTGCCCGCTATTCCCCTCACAATGGCATCTGCTGGACCCCCACCACCCCCGAGAAACCTTGAACTACCTGGACCAAGCCATGGTTATGTGAAGGAAGTCATCGAGTTGGCGGAGAAAATCAATCTCATCCTTGACAAAGACACAGTCAATCATCGGTATGAAGTGTCTAATAACTTCCTCTCGAAATTTATGGAGCCGTATGTCCAGATGTATCACGACCACATCAATGCTAGCAGTCAAAGTAACATTATCGAGTTCTTCGCCCGCAACCCACCACAACCACAGCCAGCCCAAGTCAGTGATAGTGACAGTGACGATATGGACTTTGAAGGGTTTGTCAGGGAGGCCCTGCAAACGTCTGTGGTGGATAGTGATACAAGTGATTCACCGGAGGGCCACTAATCTGCCCTCTGCCTCGGAACCAGCCGCCATCCCCGTGTGCCCACCCATCTCTTCTACTAACGTTAGTGTTAAACACCTTCATATTTCTCTTATACCTGTACAGTACAGTAGTGTATTTTCTTATTTATATATTATGCGTGTGTGCATACCATCATAAAATTAAGATATTATTTTTACTACAACGTACGTATTGTGTCCGAAAAAGGGTAGTCTGGGGTCGGCCCAATCTCTATTTCAATTAATCCCATATGTTCTGTTATTTCGTTTACGCGTTTCTCGTTTTACGCGGACCTCCACGGGTTCAATTGACCGCGTAAATCCAGACTATACTGTACTATTGACCTCAGAATAATTCCTAATATCATGTGCACATGGTTTCAAAATGGGTTCAAAATGCCCATGATATTGGTCAGATTTAAGCAAAAAAAATGGGGGGGGGGGCGCTTACAGTACCTCCCCAAAACCCCCCAGCTGGGTGTGCTCAATGCACTCGCCATGTTCCCCCACCCACAACTTTGTGGACCGTTCCTTTGATATTCCAGGATCCACCCCTGAAGAATGATAGCTACAATTTATTCTGGAAGGGGAATTAATCCAGAACAGATAATGTAAGGGTTTTGATTACTGAAAAGTGGGTGAAGAAAGTGCAAGAGGTGAAAAAGATAAATCCAAGAATTACGATTTTGAAAATGTTAGTAAGAAGGATCTGATGACCGCCATTTCTGTGTATATCCCACAAGTTAGGGGAGAGACGGTGTGTGTGTGTGTGTGTGTGTGTGTGTGTGTGTGTGTGTGTGTGTGTGAGAGAGAGAGAGAGAGAGAGAGAGAGAGAGAGAGAGAGAGAGAGAGAGAGAGAGAGAGAGAGAGAGAGAGACTAAATTCAATCCATTTATAATCCAGTGATATCTCCTTAATACAGAACAATTGGTGCAGAGCACTTCCGGGAATAAGAAATTTCCGGGTAACGAGACTACTCTCAGTCTGAAAAAATCCCTCATCCTTGGAATTTTCCGGGTAACGGAAAAATTTTCTCAGAATTTCCGGAATATGAACCTGATTTTCATCTCTCAAACACAGAAAACACTTTTTCCATCCCCAAAATTTTCCGGAATTTTCATAGTATCAGGAAAATTTTCTCGGAATTTTCCAGAAAATGTGTCCCTCGGAAAATCTTTCCCAAAGCCGGAATTTTCTAAAAAATTCCAGCTTTGGGAACACTTTTCCGAAAAAATTTCAATTCTGGATATGAGAGAGTTCCGGGTTTGAGGGATTTCAGCTAATGGAGATATTACTGTACTGGACAAGGCTATGGATTCTTACCTAAGTCCATTTTCAGTAGTGAATTCTAACAGCATTCAACTGTGCTTCATACATTATCTCTTCACTTAGTACTATCATAGACTGTCATGTTGTTTATGCAAAATGTTTAACTCATACTGAGACAAACCTTTCTATTTGGCACATGGTAATGTAGAATATTTCATTTTCAATCTGCATAGCAAAAAGATTTCTTTCTTTATTATTCCTGGCACAGTTAATGTAGCGAACCCAATTGCTGATGGATTTGTCGGCAGAATCATTCTCGACATCATATTTCCCTTGGATCTGAAATAAAAATTGCATGTGTTACACTGCAAATATTTTACTTAACTTTACTCTCTTTATCACTGATCGTCGGCCTGTTAGCCACTTGGGAGTTGGTGACTCTCTGTTACGCACTATTGACAATACTGGGTAAAAATTAACTCTAGAATTTATCTGATCTTCAGTGAGATTAAACTCCTGTGTCTTGTTTCATCTCTTCACTCCTGGTTAGGAAAGAATTAAAATATAGAAAGTCTGAAATTTTTCTTGATGGTATAATGCCAGGGGTTAACTGTGAGATAGTAGATCACACACAAGCATATTAATAAACATCTACAAAAATGAGGCCTGAATCTCCTGGTAAGCCCCCCCTGATACACTTTTTCTACTGGATTGGTCTTAAACTCACACTGGCAATACTTGTCTCCTTGTTTAATTTCTAATGCATAATTTTTTTTTCTTTTTTTTTTGTTAACCTTAAGAGACAAATTTGCATATCTAGGGTTATTGTACTCCTGATGAACTCCCTAACAACAATAGTATCTATTAAAAAAAGTCAATATTCAAGGCATAAATGTGATGATCTCACACAGAACAGTCAGAAAGAGATGACATTATACAGAAATTATATTAAAAGATTATTGCTGATAAACTGTCTTACCTCCCATACATATTGTGTTGCTAGTTTAGCTTTCTTTATAATGTGACCTTCACAGGGCCCAAAGACAAGGCTCTGGGGGAGAGTGGCACTAGTCCAAACACCCTCTCCAGCACCTTTAATTTTGGAGACTGCAATGAATAAAGGCCATGGAGCTGTATGCCGAGCTCGCTCCTCCACTCTGCCATCACGGGGTACCTATAACATATAAAGACACCTGTAAACTTCATTATAACTACGGGTATCCCTCGCTGTACAAATGAGCTAGGTTCCTGAAAAATCATTCATATAGCAAATAAAAGAATAAATGGGAAAAATAGGATTCTTACTTTTTACTTTTATCCTCTTCGCCACTGATCGGCTTGTTAGCCGCTTGGGTTATCGGTCACGTCTCTTTTCATTTATATTCTTCACCAAAAGATCGGCTCGCTAGCCGCCCGGGCGATCGGTCACGTCTCTGTCACGCACTGTTGGCAAATACTGGGCATGCACCGGCTCCTGAATGTACCTGAACCGGCTCCTGAATGTACCTGAACCCGCTCCAGTGTTGGTCAAGTCTTGTCTTGAAAGAGCTCACACTCGGTGCCGTCACAACACTCTCTGGTAGATTGTTCCAAGAGTTTACAACCCTCACTCCAAAAAAGTTTGCCCTCACGGTTTTCTGGACTTGCGGCTTCTTCAATCTTGAGCTGTGACCCCTTATGGGGCGAGCGTCCACCAGCTCCAAGTAAGGACACTCAACTGAGTAGTGACCCCTGAGATGCTTATACACCTCAACTAGGTCCCCCCTTGCCCATCTGTAGTATAAGCTAGGCAAGTTCAGGCGCTCCAATCTCTCAGGGTAACTGAGGTGCCGAAGTGCAGGCACCAGTCTGGTGGCCCAACTTTGAACATTTTCAACCAACTGACAGTCCCTAGCATATCTCGGGGACCAGATGGGGTGACAGTACAGGCATCCCCCGCGTTACGGAAGCCCGGGTTACGGAATTTCGCTCTTACGGAATTTGCAAATTACGACCATTAATTTCGCGTTACAGCCCGTAAATCCGCCCTTACGGAAATTGGTGTAAATTTTAACAATTAAAAAAAAATCACTATATAAAATTCAATTTTTTCGTTAAAAATGATAATTTGTTAGGTGTGGATTTCTTGGTGTTTGCTACCGCCGAGCGTAGCGTCGCCAAGAGGAGTCAGTCCATTGTTTACATCCAGTGTGGGCGCATTTTTCAAGCCCCAGCAGTTTGATTTAACTTTTACAAACATACAGTAAGTACAGTACAGTACATTACCATTATTCAAGATGACTGGAAAGAGGCCATCAAGTGGAAGTGACCCCAGGAGTGCAAAAAGAAGCCGCAAAGGCATTACATTGGATATTAAACTTGATGTGTTACGAAGGTTTGATGCTAGAGAAAACTTAGCCAGATTGCAAAAACATTAGGTCTTGCTACTTCAACAGTGGGAACAATCCGTGATAATAAGGACAAAATTAGGTCAAGTGCTCAAGCAGCTACTCCATTAACTGCTCGAACCTTGTATTTTCATCAAAGTGATGTGATGCTGAATATGGAACGACTCCTGAGTGTCTGGATTGAAGATCAGACTAAACACAATGTGCCACTAAACACTATGGTTATTCAACAGAAAGCCATTAGTTTATATAATGATTTGCAGGAAGAGGAAGGTGCATCTTCTGAGGTTAAACCTTTTCTGGCTAGTAAAGGCTGGTTTGAAAGGTTTAAGAAGCGCCTTAATTTACACAACATAAAAATGAGCTGTGAAGCTGCCAGTGCTGATACAGAATCAGCTAATAAGTATCCTGCTGAACTGAAGAAAATTATTGATGAAGGAGGTTACACACTAGAACAAGTGTACAATGTAGATGAAACTGGGCTTTTCTGGAAGCGCATGCCTGCTAGAACTTTTATTTCCACTGAAGAAAAATCAGCACCAGGCTTTAAAGCATCCAAAGATCGTTTAACACTTCTTCTGGGAGGAAATGCTTCAGGTGACATGAAATTAAAGCCCCTACTTGTGTATCACTCAGAAAATCCAAGGGCTCTCATGGGCTATGCCAAGTCTAATCTACCTATGATTTGGCGTTCCAATAAAAAGGCTTGGATGACTATGACCCTTTTCCAAGACTGGTTCACTAACTATTTTTGCCCTGCTGTAGAAAGATATAATGCCAAGCGTAACATATCAAATAAAGCACTGCTCCTCTTAGACAATGCACCAAGCCACCCAGTAAATTTAAATGATCTTTCTGATACTGTGAGAGTGGAGTACATCCCCAAGAACACAACTTCCTTGCTCCAGCCAGTGGATCAAGGTGTGATAGCTAACCTTAAGGCATATTATCTTAGGAAAACTTTTTTGCAGCTCATAAAAGCAATTGATGGGGAGGATAAACCTACAATTAGGGACTTCTGGAAAAAGTTCAACATCTTGGATGCTGTGGATAATATACCCGAGTCATGGGATGAAGTGAAAACCTCAGCTATGAATGGTTCATGGAAAAACATATGGCCAGAGTGTGTCCATGAATTTCAAGGTTTTTCACAAGCTGAAAGTCTACAGAAAGTTCAACAAGACATTGTGACACTTGCAAATAATGTAGGCTTTGAAGAAGTCGTGGAAAATGATGTGGTTGAGTTGCTAGAGTCCCATAGAGAATATTTGACTTATGAAGATCTGATGATGCTGGAACAAGAGCAACCTGCAGGACAAGAAGAGGATATAGAATCTCCACCCACCCCACTTCAGTTGACAACAAAGCATATTTCAAAAGCATTTGCACTAATAGAGGAAGGTCTGCAAATCTTAGCTGATAACGACCCCAGTTAACAATGCTCTCAGTTCCTACACCGAGCTGTACAAGGAGAAGGTGCAACAACTTTGGATGAGTTATTCAGAAAAAAGGTGAAAGCAGATGAAGAAGCAGATGATGATTTACAGGGCAGGGCAGAAGAGAGTAGTGCCTCTCCCTCTCCCTCCCAATAACTTCCTTCGCACCATCAATCCTCACGCAGCAGTCAACATCTTTTGTGGTAAGTACAGTACAATATTTTTATTTATTCCAACTGTATTTCTCTTCATATTACATGTATATCATGAATTATTTAATGTACTGTATTGTATGTGTTTATAAATGTTTATTTTCATTCATAAAAGTGCTTGAATTACGTTTTTGGGGCCTAAAAAAATTCCGTAGAAACGCATCTCCAGTTTTATAATGGAAGTCAATGGGAAAATAGGTTACTCATTACGGAATTTTGCGATACGGTCAATTTTCCAGGAACGGAACCCTTCCGTAATGCGGGGGATACCTGTACTCCAGATGAGGAAGCACTTCACTCCTGAAGATTGTTACGAGGGACGGACCATCTAGATATCTGAACGACCTTCTTATAAGACCCAATAATTAATTTTCTTGATTTACCTTCTTCTCGCAATGGCCCAAGAACTTCAGCTCATTGTCAACATACACACCTAGATCCTTCTCACACACAGTCTCAACTAGTGCAGTCTCTTCGTCCCGTTGGGACATATGATACGCCTCCTTACCGTTGGTACGCCCCAGGTGCATCCTCTTACACTTCGTGACATTGAATCTCAGCAGCCATTCCTTCGACCATTCCTGGAGTCCACAGAGGTCCTTCTGCAGCCCTTCACAGTCCGCTTGGTTCTTAATTTCCCGAAATAACTTGGTGTCGGTTCCCCAATGACAAGAAAACCTCAACATCATCACCAAAAATGCAAAATCAGTTCATGAACAACAAAAAACTACGTAACTAATGATAAATACTACACAACTACTGTTATTTACTACCTAACACATTAAAAACATTAATAAAATACTATATACAGTTCCTCCCCGACTTGCGACGGGGTTAGGGACCCAAATCCAGGTCGTAAGTCAAAATGGTAGTAAGTCGGAAATGCTTAAATAATACATAGAAAATCTAAAATGGGGGTTGTTTTTCTTCTCAGCACCACAAAACTCTCACTTTTAAGCTTGCCAGGCATTTTAAAGTGAATTACAAATGAAAATTTTGTCTGTGTACTGACTTTGGGACTCGAAAATACGTAATTTGACCAAATTTTGGTACGACTGAGGCAGGTCGTAAGTGCGGGTGGTCGTATGACCTATGTATAAGTCTGTTGAGACTAAGATTAGGTTTGGGTGTGTATTATACACAAACTGTTCCTTCAAGGCTGAGTCATAGAGTGGGTGTTGAGGATCAATCCTCCTCTTTTGGGTATCCTACTAACACTAACAGTTCGTATAGGAGAAACACAGGACTTACAGGTATATCCAGTATCAGTGTCATGGGATGTTTAGGACAAATTCTATTGTATTGCTTCTTACACTCAGCACAGTCTGTAAATAGGGTTCACAGGTATAAACAATGCAGTACTTTTCTCTCATGAGTATACTGAATTAAAATGCAAGTAGAGTAAAGAGAAATGCTCCTGAAAACACAGTACAGTACCTGTAATGTCAATGTTATAAATATAACCAATTCACCAGTACAATACAAACATTTATTTTTCGGCAGGCCTAAAAATTTTGCTATATCTTGTGTTGGTATAGTATTATTGTACTCAGAGTTAAGATCATAACAGATTTTTTTCAAAATCATTACTGTACATTCAATCATGAAATTCAAACAACCTGTAGTATGAAATCATGACTATATGGCTGCCAATGACAGACTGACTATCTCTCAGTCACACAAACTACCTTTATGTGGACACAGTCAGTACTCAAAGGGGAAAGGTAAAGTAGATTACAGTATTCTTTATGACATAATTATTGGTGTTAACAAAACAGAACCACACCTAACAATAACAATAGACGTGATGTGGTCCACTTGCTCTGTTGGTACTGTACTGTTTATTTCACCAGTATAACTATGGTGGATTTGTTTACAGTAAAAGTGTCAGGATGTTCCCAGACAAGAAAAATTATAAATGTAGTCACAGGACGGCTACCGAGCCGATCAGTGGTGAAGAGGATAAAAGTAAAATACTCCTCATTAATAGTCGTACAGTCATGAGCTGTATAAGTAATCATACATAGCTACTTTAGAATAGTTTTAGTATTGCAACTGCCACAATTAAGTGACATAGTATTACGTATGCAAACAGGGCTGGATTAAGCTTAATAGGGGCCTGAGACACAGATCAACTTGGGGCCCCCTACCCTCAAGGTGTGTGTGTGTGTGTGTGTATATATATATATATATATATATATATATATATATATATATATATATATATATATATATATATATATATATATATATATATATATATATATATATATATATATATACCAAAATGCTATATTCAATGTTCATATATTGTAACGAAGTTCATGTATAAACTGATATACAGCAATGATTTCATCAATATTAAGCTTCTGCAAAATAACACATTCAATGTTCATAAGAGACAGAAAATTGAGACGTTGCTAGGACATCGTTGAACGAAGTTCATGTATTATACGCTTCAACTTCAAAAATGTTTGGATTTGGGGGCCCCTTAGAGTCGGGGGGCCTGAGGCCAGTGCCTCAAGTGCCTCATGGTTAATCCGGCACTGTATGCAAACAAACAGACAAGGGATGTGTACAGGTTGTTGTGTTGCACATTTGTATTTTGTATGTTAGCTTTTAATGTGAGTGTCATATCACCCACTTGTTCAGTTGTTTCTTGGCCTCTCCTGTAGACAACCTCCTGTGTGTGGTGGGAAAAGACTGCGTGTTTCAACAAGGTCATGGGCAATACTGGCTGGGGTCACTCATACCATGAGGGTCATGACTGACTCCATATTTTTCTTCATCTATAAGTTATGGTTGCCTAGAAGCAGCAGTTTACCTCCCAGGTTGGTATAACTGGAGGCCCTGAATGGACCTGCTGAACCAGTTGGCTGGCCAATTTACTAAGTAGCTACTGGGTATATTTCATCAATCTCTTTTAAATTATTTGGTTTGTAAGTTCATATCCATCCAGTCACATACCTTCCCTCCTCACCAATTCAATTTCAATATTTTATTCCTTGATAGAGGAAGCGGGATCCTAGTGCTGTCACAAGCTACCCCTGTCCCCTCCTCACCTCGAAAACTAATACTATCCAGTTTAGAAACATTTTCCTATGTGCAGGAATTTTAGGGGGTGTTATATATATGTATGTTTATATGCTGCCTTTATTGATTATATATATACATTATATATTATGTTACTTCTTACCAAAGTCAGAAAGTGTTTAGGCTTGTGTAAACATGAAATGTGTTAAGCACGTTGTAACCAACAACAGAGAATACACGCCCCAGCCAGACCGACCATGTGAATTGCCATTCTCCCATTAAATTAGGCAAGATACTACAGGGGATAGAAATGATGGTGGTGCCCTGTGGTGGAAAGGGAACACCACATCAGGGCACAACGGATAAGGCAGTTAAGAGATAAAATTATGACAGTCAAAAGGAGAAAATGTGTTTGCTCTTGAGATACTGTTTACCTGCACAGATGAAACACTTACATGTATAATTGTACATGTTGTTGGAATGCTGGGTAAACCTCACATCTGTAGATGATGATGAGCGTTTCATCTTAGATGATGTATGTTTTGTTCCTTTACCACCACCTGCAGCACCATCACCATCTTCTTCATCATCATATATCACCTACAAGAAGAAACTGGTTTTAGAATGAAAATGTGTAATTCTAACCATTAAAGATGTAATTAAAACCCAAAGTAAAATACTACTACTGTACACTACTTTATATACTGTATATTGTTCTTTGCCCCTTCCTGCATCTGTGTTTTCACATGTGTACAAATTTTCCTCTCTTTCTCCCTTTCATTCCTTCACTTCATTTTTACTTATACTGCCACTCATCAGTTTCATATATTTTATCAACTTATTCATTCTTTATTTTCTCCTTCCAAATGCATACTACAGTACCTCAGATCTAGGGCAGACTGTAAGAAAAAATACCAGATGTGGAAGAAACACCAGAGCACAGAGCATCATGCACATTATGTGGTATAGAAAAAAGCCCTAAATATGACCAATCAGAAAATTAGATCTCCGTAAATGGCATTTTGAGATGAAAATGAGCCCAAACATTAATATAAGAACATAAGAATGGAGAAAACTGCAGTAGGCCTATGGACCGTCCTTTGTTTTTTTGTTTTTTACGGGGATTAGCCCACCTGGGCACAGGTCACTGACCCACATCGGGGCCTACGGGGCAAAAATGTAATAATAATAATAATAATAATAATAATAATAATAATAATAATAATAAAAGAAATACAAAAATGAAAAAAAATCAAGAGTGAGAAATATACAGCATGTATGTTGTGTTGTCAAAGTAAGAGAAACAACTGAGACTCTGCAATTGTGTTTAAATGAGGCAGAAAGTCAGATCAGTAACCTGGGACTTGGTCACAATTTTCGTGATGCCATATGGCAGCAGGGTCTACCATTAGACAATACATTATACTTCCAATATCTTCCCAGGCAGTAGTACCTCCCTGTTTGGTAGCTGCCTACTACCCGTTTACACCCAACCCCTATCACACATACATCTGTCCAACCTATATTTGAAGCTATCCAGCGTGTTCGAATTAATGATGATATTTGGTAACTTGTTCCACTCATCCACTACTCTATTTCCAAACCAGTGTTTACCTATCTCATGCCTAAATCTAATTTTTTCTAATCTAAAACCATTGCTATAAGTTAGTTCACTCCTGGTTGGATAGTTTAAGTACCTTTGTGATTTTTTTATCCTCTTCGCCACTGATCGGCTTGTCAGCCGCTTGGGCGATCGGTCACGTCTTTGATTACTATAACCTTTGTTTAGCCCTGACTTCCATTTATACACCTCCGTCATATCGCCCCTCACTCTTACATCTCTCGAGGGAGTGCAAATCCAGATGCTTTAACCCTTTCACTGTGTCTATATTGTAATGATCATGTGGTTTAAAATTGACGAGCAAAAATGCGACCATTTACGGTATATCAAAGGTGGCAACACCACTACTGTTTACACATTTTGATCTGATTTATTTACTGAAATACATTGCAAAGCACCAGTGGTGTGATAAATAAAAATAAATAACACCTTTAGTTACTGCACCCACAGAACTGTGATATTTATAGAAAACTGGAAAGCTAGATGTGTGCAAGTACAAAATGATTCACTTCAGTGCATCGTACGCCTGGAAGCAGAAAAAAAAATACAGATTTCAGAGGCTCATATTATACAGTGTGTTAATATTTTTCTACCAAGTTGAAATATGTTTAGTTGGACCCATATTCTGGAACGGAGTGGTAATATCAACAATATATAACTAGATTTGTGAATATTTAAGAATAAAGAATTACAGCTACTGTACATATTTAAGTAAAACAGTAGAACCCATTCTTGCCTACAGTATAGTCTGCATTTATGCTTTTTTTGTTTACGCGTTTGGTCATTTATGCGGTGCTTTGCCAGAACGAAAATGTTTTAATTACACGGTAAATTTGGTCATTTACGCGGCGAGCGACTGCAGAGGTCCAGACCGCCGCGCCATTTTTTACCAACGCGGTCCATTCTTGACCATACGCGGGAAGCGGCATGGTGAGTGGTGCGCACTAGGCCGCTCTTACGTTATCGCTGACGTCATATGACGTATCGTATTGTGATTGGGCCATGCATCCTTACCTCCCTCCGCCGCTAGCTGTGATTGGTCTAATGTAACATGACATGTCCTGCCACCAGAGGGTAGAAGTAGCTGACCTAGCCGGGCCTGTCTCATTGTTCTCAGTCCTCGTATACAGTTCTCTCTTGTGCCCGCTATTCCCCTCACAACTCACAATGGCTTCCGCGAGATCCCCAACACCCGAGAAAAACATTGAATTACCTGGACCAAGCCATGGTAATGTGAAGGAAATCATCGAGTTGGGGGAGAAACTTAAGCTCATCCTTGACATCGACCCAGACAAGCATAGGTATGAAGCGTCTAATAACCATCTGACGAAAGTTATGGAGCCGTATATCCAGATCTATCTCGACGACATCAATGCTAGTCGTCAACGTAGTATTGAGGACTTACTCGCCCGCAACCCACCACAACCACAGCCAGCCCAAGTCAGTGATAGTGATAGTGACAGTGAGGATATGGACTTTGAGAGGTTTGTCTGGGAGGCCCTGCAAGCCTCTGCGAGTAGTGAAAGTGAAAGTGATTCACCAGAGGGCAACTAATCTGCCCTCTGCCTCGGAACCAGCCGCCATCCACGTGTGCCGACCCAGCTTTTCTACTAACGTAAGTGTTAAAAAACCTAATATTATTGATATTTCTCTTAATTATTAATTGTGTGTGCATACCATCATAAAATTAAGATGTTATTTTGACTACAAGGTATGTATTGTGTCGGAAAAAGTGGAGTTTGGGGGTCGGCCCAGTCTCTATTTCAATTAATCCCATATGTTCTGTTATTTCATTTACGCGTTTCTCGTTTTACGCGGACCTCCACGGGTTCAATTGACCGCGTAAATGCAGACTATACTGTATTTGTTTTATAAATTATGCTGGAAGCTGACCAACCCCACAGACTTTTATCATTTTTAATTTTGCTAACAGCTGCCTCAACTACTGATTCTAGAATTGGTAGTTTGATCTTTATTTCTTTTTTGTTCCTTACCTGTACTCTATCCTTATCATTATATAGTTTGTCAACATACTCTGCCCATCCCTCCTTTACTTCTGCTGCCCCAAAAAGGATTGCATTCTCTTTGCTTTTAGAGTACAGTACAAGGCATCAAAATAGCCATTGGCAAAATTATCAAGAACAATGGAGGAATCCTACAGAGGCCAATGGCCTCCTTCCCGTGGCATGGCCACCTCTGGTGGGTGGCCATTGGATAAATAAGGTAAATATTTAGTTTTTCTTTCTACTCTTCTATTCACTGCCCTTGCAGCACCATACAAAGTCACTTAGACTCACACACAATTGTCTAATGACAATGAATATGGTTGCTATGGGAAGAAAGGGAGAACCACACGTACAGAGAGTAGCCCTGCCACCGTGTGGTAAGTCAGCCCAGAGAGAAAGCCCTAGAAGACTGACTGCTAAGGAGAGTGTTGAGGCTCCTTATATAACCTGCTACGTTGACGTGTCGTTAGACGGCGCAGGCGCAGTGCTCAACTGACGTGGTGCTTCGAGCTTCGAACTGCTACAGTATTCAACCGTTAAATAATTGATTTCGAGCAATTTACTGTCGAGTTCGAGAAATTATTTCGAGCAATTTACTGTCGAGCAATTGATTTCGAGAAATTTACCTAAATTCGTAGTACTGTATAGTTATATATTGTACTGGTAATGTACAGTTATATATAATTATGTTTTAGTGATCATAACAGTTACATAGGTATATTGTTCAACCATTTAAAGATTTATTGATAACTTGTCATTGTGTAGGAAAATATAAATATGAAAAATTTGAGACATATTGGAAGGGACACAATGAATGAATGACTATAATTATCTGTCAATCATTTACATTTCTTCATAATTATTTTGAAGATGAATTTAGAGAAGATAAAGGTGTGATTTACTCAAGTACAAATAAGTGAGCAGGTCAAATAAGCCCTTACCTTAACAGTGTGATCCTCCCCTTGCTCAAGTCTTGCAGTCTTAAATAAATGTTTTAAGGCTGATTGAGGTTTACTCAACTGTGTTGCATCTTTCTTATGATTATTTGTTATACCTCTGAGTGTAGAGGTAGCTGGCTCCTCTTTCTTGAAACGCTTAGGCTCCCTTGGCTCTTGCTGCTTCCTCCTAACTGTCTTCAAGACTTTCTTGTTTGCCAATACAGCCTCTTTCTTATGACGTTTTTGTCCTGTAAGTAAAATTTTGGATATAAATAATATATGCAATCTTAAAAAAGATTCTCTAAATAAACAAACAAAAAGTAGTCAATCTGACTGACACACATAACAATTCTTGAACACAGTCAAATAATTACACAGTAATGTTTGAATACATTCTCCATCAAATATTGAAAAAATAATAATTACCACCACCACTGTACACTTGTAAAGGACATGCTGAACTAATGTCAACTTTTACTGCTACCTTCACCACACAAGAACCATATATGTATCCAAAATGTTACACACAATACCCAAACTTATATAGTACAGCACATTCACAAACCATACAATAATCCCCGGGTTACGGAAGAGATGCTTCCATGAAAAGTTGACCATAATGTGAAATTCCTTAAAATGAATGCCATTTTCCAAATTACTTCCATTATGTAACTGGAGATGCATTCCTAATGAAATGTATTTGGCAAAAAGAAGTACATAATACAAGCACATACATTTATTATTTTCTGATATAATATGATTATAAATACAGTAGGGTCTCAGAGTACATGTATCCATAGTACGCGACCCCACTTATACGTGTCTGATGCTTGGGTCTCCATCTTGCATGAGCCAGCCCACCCACCATCCATTGCTAGCTCATCGAGTTTATCACTCAACTGTTATTGTTTGAAAAAATAAAAATAAAAGCATTACATTACTCTAATGTGACTGAAATATAATACTATATAGAACTATGAAATAAGATAAATGAAGAGCTTGGGTGTGTATGTGTTGGATGTGAATGTTTGTGTATAGAGGCAGTGAGCTGTAACTGCACTCCCTCCCCCAATGTGAGTCGGCTGGATGACAGCCCAACTAAGCGGCTGAACTGTGTCACATCGCCCAGAAGATGACTTAAGTGTGGAAGGAGCTATTGTGTGTACAGTCACTCTAAAAGTATCTTTACGGAGGGGTCCGACGAATTTAAAAATTAACACTGCGTCTCCTGTTAACTTTTTTTTTCTTTTATCCTCTTCACCACTGATCGGTTCGTTAGCCGCTTGGGCGATCGGTCACATCTTTGTTACACACTGTTGACTCATAAATATTGATTATGACCAGTCAAAAGTTTGTTATGAGTTGTGAGTACATTCTTCATATGTGCTACCAATTGAATTTTACCATAGTTAAAGTGCCATGTTATTCATTTCGAAATAACATGATGTGCTAAATAATGTCTTAATTTGAGATATTGTCAAGTGTGTCATATAACCATCTGTATTGACAATGAAATACTATAACAGTTGCTTAATGATGTAATAAGTAATGGAAGATCTATTTTATGAATTGTAAAGTAAGACCTAAGTGGTCCAGTCTTGTCCGAGTGTACGGATTTAACATCTTGTTCACTCATTATGTTAATAAATATTGAATTAGTAAACTACGAGTATCACCGCTCTATTCCTTCTAACCGTTGGTTCTCAGAAAATAACTACTGTATCTCTCGTGCCTAATAGCTCGCTAGCACGCTAATGAGATATGTTATATTGTAATAAAAGTCTGGGTGATGGCAGGCTACCGTTGTAAGCATAATAAGTGTTGTAGTAAGACTGACATGGTTTACCAGATTAATCCATGGTATAGAATATAACTAAGGCATAATAATACATTGAGAGAAAGAAAAGATATAAATTCTAGAAAATACAATAATATATATGACAAGAAATAAAGTATAGAAAAGAATATTAATTTAGAAAATATAAACAAAGAAATATAAGATATATTCTGATAGAAAGAAATACTAAGAAAATAAGATTAGTAGAAAATGTAGATATGAAGCAAGTGTATAAGTATTGAAGAATAATAAAGATAATAAATATGAAATATAAAAGAAAGAGCCCCTTACAAGTGCACTAAATTACCATGCTATGTTCCATGGTGACCACACATGGCCACGAGCGCTTATCTCACTGATTATCGGTCAGTAGCAGTGTTGTTACTTATCACTGGTGTTTAGTTTTTACCTTACAGTGAGAGGACATCACTAAAATTCACATCGTACTCTTGGTTTGGTAATTGTTAAGTATTTTTGCTGTTTTTGTGACTGTAAAGTTGTAAAGTACTTTGTCTCTGTTGTTGTGAAGAGGCTCCAGAGAGTGTGTCTCCACTGCACCTTCAAGAGCCCCTTAGCCTCAAAGGGGTCATGTGATGACAATCAGACTTGTTCTTAATGTGGTGAGTGTTGTTTAATTGTTTTATACATATTATTACAGTGTAATAATTTTTTCTGGTTATACAAGTGGGTGTCAGACTGGCTGGGAACATGTCCCATTGAACCCCATGATATATTGAACTTCATTTACGGTATTTTGACCTGCGATGGGTTTTCCGGAATTTAAACACAACGTAAATTAGGGATACCTGTAGTCCGAGGTTCACGTGTACACATATATAAACAGTGATGACGGTTTATTACTATTATAAATAATTAGTCTGATGAATGTGAATGACCATCAGATGGTTCACAGGGTTGAGACAAGTTGACTATTATCATCATTTACTTTGAATCTCATAAAATAGTTTATATAAATAGACCAATAATTAATTCCCATTGCATATCAACAATTAATAAGATATAACAGTTAAACAAGTATACATTAAACTAATAAGTTAGTTAAGTGTGATGTGTCAACAGAGTGTTTTCCAACTCTTTCAAGACCAGACTTGACCAACACTGGAGCAGGTTCATGCCCAGTACTTGCCAACAGTGCGTGACAGAGACGTGACCGATCGCCCGGGAGGCTAACGAGCCAATCAGTGGTAAAGAGGATAAAAGAAAAAGTAAGACAATGACTGATGGTGTGGGACACAGTCAGAGCTGTATACACACCCAGAGAGAGAAAAAGTACGTACATGTCCTATAAGATTCAAGTTATTGTTTTTACTTGTACATTCTGTCTAAGTCCCTCAACACTTCAAATAACAGCTGCTTTAAGTCTTCATAGATCTTCAGTACAGTACTGATAAACCCTTCCTATGGTAAATTAAGTATCTGAGACTACTGCCAGGAGAAAGGTGGAATTCGTGGGGGGTGGAGAAGGAGGTAAGCCTCCTACTGTATTTTGCTTTTTAAAAATTAATTAACAATTGTGCACGTCTTAATTACCGCAAACACAATATAATACTGTAATACACAGCCTTTAACAATACTGTGGATCCAGACAATGAATGAGTTATTTGGGGATGATCTTCATATTCCCGCCACTGATAGTGAAGGATATACAGTACAGTATATGCCATAGCTGGACAGAAGAGCTTTTCACATTACCCTTTACTGCAGATTTGGAGATCTTTTTCTTAAACAGAGGAGGTATTCCAAGTGCCTTCCCATATCCATCACCGTACCAGACCATCAGCTCCGTATTTCTGTAAATATCAGCAGTACATATTTATTAAGATAAAATTTATCACTGGCCAAATGATCACAGAAACAGAAAAAGTTTAAATAGAGCCAAAGAGACTTTAATAAAGCATAAAAATGTTAAGTGACAAGTTAGTATATACAGTACTGCACTTCAGAGATAAAATGTTTGTGGTGCAACTGTCAGCAATACAGTACATGATATCAACATGGGTGCCTAGAGTGGCAGGTGTAGAGAAAAATTACTGGTTTAACAGTTGGAGACTGCTCAGCTTAACTAATTTATAGAAAGCTGAAGTAAGAAATGACATTTTATGATCCATCACAAATTCTAAACTACTTATACTTACATTCCTTTCCCAACCTGTAGGTTTAAGCCCAGGTAACCCCAAACTCAGGTGATGGAGGATGATCTAAATATTAGCCACTCCTCCCAGAGTAACCTTAGTCCTTAAAAATAGGTCCAAGAAACCCAAACTACCAATGAAGTACTGTATAGGCAATCCCTTATTTATGAAAAGGTTCTGTTCCTGAAAACCTTTCATGAATTGTGCCCACAGAAGAATGTTAAAGTACCATAATCAACCTTGTAATGTGAATAACATAGGCTATGACTAAATATTAACACTGAGGACTGTGGCCTGACCAAATCACATGAAATGGTGCTCAAATAACTAAGGTAATATACAGTATTTAGTTGTATCTCCAAAGCCGCTAGCAAAGAAAATAGTGAGACCACCTGTTTGGTAGAGGGTGTGGCCAGAAATGAAGTTGGGCCACAAGTGTGCATAACATGAGCCACCTAGTACTGGTGACTAGCCATAAAATAAAAAGAATATTTTTCCAAATTGGAATGATGACTCACCTTTCAATCTTATGAAGAGTAGCATAGTACATGTTGCCCATATACTGGAAAGCATGAAGATTCAATTCCAACATAGTACGAGCACAGTTGACATAGCGCAACCAGTTACTGGTAGCTTGGTTGATACCATCAACCAAGAGTGAGGACTTTCCTTCTGAATTTATCTGTAAAAATGTAGGAATCTGTCATAAGTTAATGTACCATATTAAAGTGTTGAAAAACTCTCTCTATCACCTACTTTTGATATGTTTATTCCCATTCCAAGATGCTGTCACTTGGGGCACTTTTTGTCTGTCTCTTTCTAAAGTCTAGCTGGATAAATTTAGTTAATAGAATCACAAAGTAGAGGGTTGTAAGTCATAAATGCTGGCCCCATATATATGGCTTTATAACAACCATAGCATGGTGACTCATATTCTGTACTTTCCTACTCTCAGTAAATAATGAAAGTTAATTAGGCCTGAATGAGTGATCCTGGTTCCCTCTGAATAACCTCTGTTTTATGTATGGTCTTTTGAAGGCCCTGCTGCACCTAGAAGGTGTATTAGTCTCAACCACAATAATGTAAAGGTTCCTTGGCCATAATTGTGGTCGGTGTATAACTCATGTCACTATGGTATGGGCTCAGTCTTAAAAAGGCATTTCAGAATCAATCCTACATTTCTTCCCACAGCTATATAATAATTTTAATATACTATACATACAGTACAGTAGGTAGGTAGTAGGCAGCTACCAAACAGGGAGGTACAACCGCCTGGGAAGATATTGGAAGTATAATGTGTTGTCTATTGGTAGACTCTGCTGCCATATGACATTACAAAAATTGTGACCAAGTCCCAGGTTGCTGACCTATCTTTCTGCCTCATTTACACACAATCGCAAGGTCTCAACTGTCTCTCTCACTATTGACAACACCACAAATAAAACCGTATTCATTCTTGATCTGTTTTATTCATTCTATTTTATTCTCCTATGTCAGTTGATATTAATACTGAAGCGGGGCCTTCTCGGATGGGTCCCACTGGTCGGGAAGCTTGTGGACCCCAGGGCCGACCTGATCATCATCAAACTGCTGGGACCTCAACTGACGTTACCATGGTTGCTGGAGGATCGGCTTTTTTCACACTTCATTTTTCCAACATTCGTGGCCTGAGATCTAATTTTTCTTCTGTGGAGCACCATTTAGTAACCTCTTCCCCCGACCTCTTACAATTATCTGAACTTCAACTGATCAAAGCAGCTTCACCCAAACCTTTTCAAGTCTCCAACTACAACCTTTATACCTCCTTCCGTTCTAAGGGAGGTGTATGCGCCTCCTGCAACACACGTACACCGATAGCTCGACTCATGGATCTTGAATCTTCTCTTTATGATGTCATCTGGCTCTAAATATCTCTTACCAACTCTGACTATTTTTCTTTGTTTCCTATACTGTTCTTCCAACTCTACCAACTATTTGGAACTTGAACTATCTCACTTCTTGCCATGAGTCGTTGCTATCCACACACCCCAACACCGAGATCCTCTACCTGGGGATTTCAATGTACATCACAGAGAGTGGCTTGGCTCTGCAAGGGATGACCCAGGTGGAGCTGAGGCTCTATTTTTCCTTACTTAATGATCTGGAACAAATAATTAAAGACCCTACACGCATTCCTGATCGACACGATCAACTTGCTAACATTCTTGATCTTTGTTTTACCTCTAACCCCTCACACTATTCATACTTAATTTCTGTCCCCTTAGGGTCTTCTGATCACAATCTTATTTCTATTAAATCAAACTGGGAACGACCACCTACCCCACCCCCCTCTAAACGTCAACTATGGCACTATCGGAGGGCAAGCTGGCAAACCTTGCTAGAATTCTTCACCGAATTTCCTTGGGATAAATGTTGCTTTTTCCACTCGGGATGCCTCGGTATGTGCTGACAGCATTGCTGGGGTTATACAGGGCGGTATGAGTGTATTTATAAATCTTCTACCAAAACTTTCACTTTGCAATCATGGTTTGATCGCCCCTGCTCTCTTGCATGTAGGGTGAGAGATAGGGCATATCAATCAATTTCAATTTCAATTTCAATTTCAATTGTTTATTCCTTGATAGAGGAAGCGGGATCCTAGTGCTGTCACTAGGTACCCCTGTACAATGACACCAGAATCATCTGGCAAGTGTGAAAAGTATATACAGTATAAATATTATAAAGGGGCTTACTAAAGCCTAAGGAAGGAAGGATGTTCCTTTAACACATAATCAATATTATTTACAAAATATCTGGCCAGTATTGGGAGGATCATCGTGTCTCCGTCAGGGGGTCGTGGAGTGGTGGTCCAGCAGGCGTCACGGAAGCGTTGTGTGTGGGGACATCTTAGGAGGTAGTGAATAAGGGTGCGGCTGTCGGGTCTTCTGCATAACGCACAAGAGCGTTGCTCAGGGGATGTGGGGATACCAATCTCCCAAGCAAAGTCATACCCAATGATGATACGGGCAGCAATCACGTCCCCCTTCCGCGACCCTTTCCCGTAGACGTACGAGAGGTCAGGAAGTTTACGGAGGACATCGTACCATGTGGGCGGGGAGTCCAGGGGGATGGCTGCTTCCCGAGCTTCTCTCTGTTTGCGGCGGATTTGGGTCCTAATCTGTAAGAGTGTTCGAGGAACAACGTAGTCAGGTGTGGCCTTGTTGCAGCCAGTCTTGGCAAGGTCATCTGCTGCCTCATTCCCCAAGATACCGACATGACTGGGTATCCATAGGAATGTCACAGGGCGGCCTGCATCCTGAAGTGTGGATGTTAACCCTCGTATTCGGAGGATGAGGTCCTTATTTTCCCCAGATCCAAATGCGATCCCGTCGAGAGCAGACCTGGAATCGCAGCAGACAAGCAAGGGGCAGAAACCATCTGCTTCTTCCTCAGCGAGAAGGGCAGCAAGGAGGGCTATTAGTTCAGCCTGAGTGGAGGATGCCCCGTCAGAAACTCTGAGAGACAGTTTGATAGGCTCAGGGGCATCAGGACGGGAGATGTAGACACCAGCCCCGGCCCTACCTGTAGCGGGGTCAACAGAACCATCAGTGTAGAGGACGACCCTACCTGGGGACCAGTGAGCGATCCTGGAGAGGTGGTATTTGCAGAGAATAACAGGGTTCACCTGGGATTTCGGGAGCGGTCCACCGAGGGCAATCACTTCAGGTTGAAAATCCAGCCAGGGAGAAGGAGACGAACCAACAGCAGGGGTGACAACAATATCAGGCAGGAGGTCGTGTTCCTGAAGGGCTCGGATGAGTGACCCTCGCCACTGTCTTCTAGATGGAGGTCGGTCTCGAACAGCAGTAGTCAAGTTGGTTTGGACATAGTTGCCCCTAGGATCCCGTAGAATGGAAACGGCAGTTTTTAGGTAAAACTCCTGGACACGATCCTGTAAGGGGGAAAGACCAAGTTCGTTATATAGAGAAGTAGAGCGTGTCCACTGAGGAGCCCCAAGGATGATACGAGCAGCTTTCCTCTGGATAACTTCGAGACGGTTGACAGCAGTCCGACTAATGTTGACGAGGGCAGGGGCGGCGTAGTCGACACAGGAACGGACAAAAGACTTGTACATGGTGAGAAGTACAGGGATGCTGGCACCAAGGGAACCCCTGCACATGGTAGAGAGGGGAGCGAGACGCCGAAAACATATGTCTCGAAGATAGCGGACTTCAGGGATCTGACAACGTGTGCGAGTTACATACACACCCAGGTATTTTGTCTCATTAACCCAGTCCAAGGGCGTTCCTGATAAGAGAAGGGGTGGAGGTACAACACGACCGTGCCACATGGCTTTTGTTTTCGCAGTTGAAAGAAGGAAACCAAGTGAATCACACTCTCTGGAGACCAGATCAAGGGCTTCCTGCATGCTGAGGTAGTCAGGGGCTTGGAGGAGGACATCGTCGGCATATCCTGAGTGGACAACTTCTGTCGGCCACGGGAGTGATGCAATGGAGTGCATGAGAGTGTTAAACAAGGTGGGACTCAGGACTCCACCTTGAGGGGTGCCGAGGTTCATTTCTTGAACAGGAGACATAGAGCCTTCAACGCGAACCCGGGCCTGACGTCCAGTGAGGTAAGAGGCGATCCATTGTAGAAGTCTCCCTTTAACCCCTAACCGTGCAAGTTCAGCTAAAATGAGGGCAGGCTGAGCCGTATCAAAGGCTCCCTTGATATCAAGGAAGACGGAGACGCGGGCAGTCTGATTGCAATAAAAGGAAGCAATGGAGTGTGCTGTGCTGCGATGTTGAATGAAACCATTGAGGGAGTTGTGGAAGCCGCCTATGGTGTGAAGAAGGCGACGATGGAGTATCCTCTCCATCATCTTGCAAACACAGGAGGTAAGACTAATGGGTCGATATTTCCCAGGATCTCCCGGCTTAGGGATGGGGATAATAGTGGCATTTTTCCAGTTGGACGGGAGAACCCCATGTTCATAAGGCATATTGTAGAGAGCAAGCAAGGGGCCGTTAGGAATATTAGTACAGGCGATGAGGACGGAGTAGGTTATCTGATCATCCCCAGGAGAGCTGTCTTTTCTAGAGCGACGAGCACTGTCAAGCTCGAACTGTGTGATGGGATGATCAGTGGGGGCAGGGGAGGTAAGAGCAGCACGAACAACAGGCTCAGACGCATCGATGTGGGCCTGCACTGCCTCCTGCATTGGATCTGGAAGTGCCTCAGGGGAGGAAGCTCGTGCCCAGTCCTCCATTAAAGGGCAGGCAAGGGAGGTGGGGTCAGGTTGGGGAGGGGGCCTCCGTCGAGTACCCTGTATAGCATTAATCCGATTCCATACATGAGAGAGTGATGACTGGAACGATAGAGACCCCGTGAAGGATAGCCAGTCCGCCTCACGTATCCGACGGCGCTCCTGAGTTGCAAAGGAGCACCAATTTTTGAAGTCTTCCCAGTCCTCTGGAGACCGAGACCTCCGTATGGCAGAGTGGAGATCACGGGTTACCTGCCGGAGATGTCTCACGGCAGGGATACGATACCAGTAGTTGGTGGCACTTCTGGGGTGACGGGGAGGGCGTGGAGGGGTAGCGCAATTGACAGAGTCATACACGGCATCAACAAAATCAGTGCTGTAAGAGTCAAGGACTGAGGACAACATAGGAATCCGCCCAGGTAGAAAGGTATTGGGTAAAGGAAGGAGCAGCATCTTGTGAGACTTCCAAGGCGAGGGATCAAGGGCGAGCTGATGTCGGGCAGAGAAGGAGAGCCTGAGATGGGTAGTACTAAGATGGTCACTATACAGAGCAGGGTTTCGGTAAGACGGTAGGATTCCAAAAGGAAGTACAGTGAGTTCTGCTATAACGGTTTTGATAACGCTGAATTTGCTCCCCAACGCCGGATGGCTTTTAATTCCGGAACAATATTTGTATAACGCTAACGCTTGCTTGGTTATAACGCGATTTTGCTTACTATCTAATTTGTATTAACTGTGAATATGGTAAAGAAGAATATTCCAAAAAGCGCTTCTGATGATAGAATTCCCAGTGATTATCGTAAAAGAAAGTGATATACCAGGCGACCGTTCAATAGTAAGCCAACATCAAGGAAACTATGGGGGAGGCGAGTAGGATCGTCAGGACAAAGAAAGCGAACATCATCATCCCCATTAAGAAACTGTGAGAGATGTGATCCATTAAGGGTACATGGAGTGGGATGATCCGGAGTAAGAGTGGGATGGCGGGCATTAAAGTCGCCAAGAACAATAGTGGGAACCCCATCATGGAGGTCGTGAAGAACCTGGGGGTCCAGAGAATCACTCTTGAAATGAACATTGACTACACGAAGGGTCCGGTCACCAAGAGTAAGGGAGACAGAAAGTAATTCAGACGGGGGTCCATGTGAGTCAGGTGAAGGGAGACGAACAGATGGAATGGTGTTACGCACAAGGGTGAGGAGGCCACGAGCCTGCCCACGGTACCGAGGCAGGGTGTAAACAGAATAGCCAGAGAGGCGGAGTGGAGTAACATCGTCTGTGATGGTTTCCTGAAGTAGAGCAACATCTACTTGATGGGAGAGCACAAACTGGGCGAGGTCTGTCCGGCGAGGTCTAAGTCCCTGGATGTTCCATTGTAAGAAGAGGAGGGAACGGCCTCCGGTGTGAGATGAGTCGGAGGGGCTAGACAGGGCTCCAGAGGAGGTACCAAATTCTGTTGAGAGAAATGGAGAGGGAGGAGTGGGAGAGCGAGGGATGGATCCTCCATCTCGGGAGATGGAAGGAGGCGGGTCATCAGGGCTTGCAAAGCGCGCCCCTGTTGGGTCAGGGTGTCCAGAATGAGTTGTTGTTGCTTCTGCAATGTCGCAATTGTTTTCACAAACAAGTCGAGTTGGGCTGAGAGAAGGTTGATTTGCTTGGAGTGGCGATCCAGACGGAGAGTGATTGTTTCCATAGAACCAACTTGGTGTACCTGTGCATGAGCTGGAGGTGGCGGCGAGGATTGCCGAGGGCCCGACTGGGCATGTGGTGGTGGTAGCGACGGAGAGGGACGGTGAGGGTTCAGTTGAGTAAGAGGTGGTGGTGCTGGTGAGAGACAGCGGGGGTCCGGGTGGGCAGGAGATGGTGGTGACTGTGTGGCAGGGCCGGCAACGACCTTGTTCCAAGAACGGTAGGGAGAGGGAGGGAGGGGAGAAAGGATGGGTGGTAGGGGTGATGGAGGGGGTGGTAGAGGAGAGGAGATCAATGGGAAATCCTTGGTGGATGGAAGAGGCGGTGGTGGATAGGATTGAGGTTTGGTTGACAGGGGCTTCGTCAGAGACGAGGGCGGTGGTACAAGGTAAGTTTTCCCCGGGCGAGTGCCAGGACGCTGTGGGCAATTGGCATTCCAGGCGTGGTGACTGCCATGGCAATTGACGCACCGTGGAATAACTGGGATTTTGTTCTGAATTTTCGATTTGCATTCCACTGTGTCGTGAGGACCTGCACAGAAACCGCAGGCGACCATCCTCGTGCACTCCCAGGTGCGGTGTTTCCACGATTGGCAACGACCACAGATTTTCGGGGTTCCGATAAATCGGTCGAGAGGACAGTTGTGAATTGGTCCTACATTCACCTTCGGGGGGAGGGGGCCCACCCACCAGCCGATGAGTTCGTTGGATGGACGTTTGGAGACCGGGTTGATGCGGCGTTCCATGTCCAGTAGTTGTGGGAGAAGAGGGCGAAGATCGTCGATAGGGATCTCCCAGGGTACGTGGCGAACCATTACCTTGGTACGACGAGTTTCTGGGGTGATGATGGTGAACTTCAGCATCACCTCCCCCTGGGGAGCAGGAAAGCCCACCTGAGTGAGCAGGCGTACCGTCTCGTCCATTTGTGTGGTGACTATCACGGCTGTGGGACCTCGGCGGAGGCGAAGTGTTGAGTCCTGAAGTGGAGAGCAGTGACGGAAGAACCAGGTCGTCCGTGTGCTCAGAGGCAAGTCCCGAGGGAAGGCGAGACGACGAAGGCGCGACGGGGCAGGGAGACAAAGGGAATCCCCTATGTCCATCGTCGGCGGAGGGTCGGTCATTGAGCCACATGTAGGCTCACTTGGGGACCCCGATGACAGGAGTCCACCCTCTACAGCCCCAGAAGGGGTGCAAGGGGGAGCCGTGGCCCCTGCTGGAGACCCTGACTTCTGAGGTTTCTGCTTCTTCTTTGACGTGTCTTCAAGAAGAAAGTCGTCAGCATCACTGTCACCTACTGCCGCCGTTTCCAACGAACGGGAGCGTTTAACGGCGGGCATAGGGCACGTTGGCAACACTGCAGTCAGGTGGAGTGGTAATGACGTCACTGCTACGTCACACTATCACATTGCACATGCGCAAACTTGAAAAACTTTGCTCAGAGGGATCGGGTGGTAGGACCAGATGTTTTATCCCCAAAAAATGACAAAGTCCAAAAGTAACAAAAAAATATATGCCACTGTGCTGATAACTGGGTCTTACTATAGTTGTCTGCACAGGCTGGGATTGGTAGACGCGCTGAATTCGTCAGAAATACGAATTTTAAGGAGCAGTCTCTTACAGCCTTTGTTGACACTACGCACGCATGTGCGTTCCTTCCATATCAATCTATGAAACTATCTCCTCCTATTACCCATTCCTCTTTCATTACTTCTAGGAATCATTGTAAGGCTATTATTCGTAGGGCCAAGCGAATTTTATAAAAACAAAGACCAATGTCCTGACTAACTCTTCCTCCAGTAAATCCTTCTGGTCCTTAGCCAAAAACATGTGTAATAACTTCTACACTCCTTCTTTTCCTCCTTCCGACCCGATAACTCTACAGCCAATGATCCTGAATAAATTCTCTACAAGACTGTTTCATTAAAAGATCCTGAAACAAAATACTTTGCCATGCTATAATGATGGTGACTCGATTCTTTTATAAAAAAAAGTCAGAAAAGTTTATTCATTCACAAACCCGGAATGGATAGCTTCCCAAATAATTTCCGTGCCATTTTAATTGTGGCTGCTGGAGAGTTCCGGCTCACGAGGAGATTACTGTATAGCAATAAGGTTCAATGAAGAAGATAAAAGAAAAGGAAAAGTAATCAGAGACGTGACTGATCGCCCAAGCGGCTAACGAGCCGATCAGTGGTGAAGAGGATAAAAGTAAAGTAAAAGTACTGTAATACCATAGAAACTTTCACACTCTAATCAAACATAAAAGCTAGGTAATGAAAATGAAAACTAAACAAACAGTATTTTCAAAAATATAAAAAATGTCATATACAGTATTATGGTACTCACAATCCAAGAATAAACAGAATCATCATAAAAATTCTTTTTTAGCTGCTCATAGGGGCCAAAGACAATGCCCTGGGGAAGAGTGGCACTGGTCCACACACCCTCACCTGCACCCTTCACTTTTGACTTGGAAATATACAGTGGCCATGGGGCTGTCCTACGTGCCCGATCACTTACACTCCCATCACGAGGAATCTGAAGAAAAATAGTGTAATTTAAAATATGAACAAACTGCTGCTTAGAATGGTAGTAGCAAAGATGATGGAAAATCTGTTAAGCAGAATCATATTAGAACACTAGAATCAGAAATTATTATTGCCACCAGCATTATATTTATGTTCAGGTTTACTTATGGAAAATATAACTAATGAATAACTTTATCCTCTTCGTCACTGATCGATTTGTCAGCCACTTGGGCGGTTGGTCACATCTCTATTATGCAGTGCTGGCAAGTATGGTTCCAGTATGTATCTGTACATTGTGCCAGTTTTGGTCAAGTCTGGTCTTAAAAGAGCTCATACTCGGTGCCGTCACAACACTCTCTGGTAGATTGTTCCAAGAGTTCACAGCTCTCACTCAGAAAAAGTTCGCCCTCACAGTTTTCTGGACTTGGGGGTTGTAAACTCTTGCAACAATCTACCAGAAAGTGTTGTGACGGCTTTCAACAGACTACTGGAGCAGGTTCAGGTACATTCAGGAGTTGGTGCATGTCCAGTACTTGCCAACAGTGTGTAACAGAGACATGACCGATCACCCAAGCGGCTAATGAGCCGATCAAAGGTGAAGAGGATAAAAGTAAAAGAGCTGTGACCCTTCGTGGGGCGGACATTAACCAGCTCCATGTACAGTAATACCTCGCTTTACGCGGTCAATTGAACCAACAGGCCGCCCTAAAGCGGGAAACGAGTAAAGTGAACAACAGAGCATGTGGGATTAATTGAAATAGAGACTGGGCTGACCCCCAAACTCCACTTTTTCCGACGCAATACCTACGTTGTAGTAAAAATAACTTCTTAATTTTATGATGGTATGCACACACAATTAATAATGAAGTGAAATATCAGTAATATTAGGTTTTTTAGCACTTACATTAGAAAAGATGGCTGGGCACAGGGGATGGGGGTTCGTTCCGAGGCAGAGGGCAGATTATTGGCCCTCACTTGTATCATTTGTATCACTATCCACCACAGAGGCTTGCAGGGCTTCTTTGTCAAACCCCTCAAAGTCCATATCCTCACTATCACTATCACTGACTTGGGCCGGCTGTGGTGGGTGAAGAACTCTGTAATGTTTTGATGACTGGGCAACCTTGTGCGCACCATGCCCACGCCGCTTCCCGCGTATATGAGTAGATGCACCGCTTAAAGTAAACATTCCGGTTCTGGCGGGGTACCGCGTAAATGTAGAAACGCGTAAAAAAAAAAATCGTAAAGCGGTATTACTGTATATGCCCCCGAGATGTTTATACACCTCAAATAGGTCTCCCCTCGCCTGTCTGTAGTATAAGCTAAGTAGTTGCAGGTGGTCCAATCTCTCTGAGTAACTGAGGTGCTGTAGTGTAGGCACCAGTCTGGCGGCCCTCCTTTGGACATTTTCAATCAACTGACAATCTCTACAGACGCAGATCGTATGACTTGACCCGAAGCCTTAGGGTTAATACTGTAGTGAGTGTGAAGAAAAACAGTGATGAAAATAAATAAAGATGATACAGGGAGAAACAAGTATTACCTTATGTGGGGATAGATAAAAGGATGTGAAGTGTTTTACATCTGGGAGAAGATTTAGATAATAATAACAAAGTATCAATCAATAGCATCATTATTGACTTTACATAATTAAGGTGACAAGAGAAAAAATCGTAAATTAAACTTTATATATATCATTTTTCTTTCTGGTATACTGAAACAAGAAAAGCTTAAAGTTATTCTTATTTGGTAAAAACAGTACAGTACAGTAGTTGCATTTGACGGCTAAATCAGATGGTTGTCCAGACTTGTAGTGGAATTCTCCCCTACAAACGCTGTTTGTCGCTGCCTAGCCGACCCCACCAATTCCCCAGTGTATGCCTCGTGGTCTAGGTCAACCAGCGCCGCCATACACCACGGGCGGGGTCAACTGCTAAGCCACGCCTACCCCCGCTATTTAAGACCTGACCTCGTGGTGATCTCTTTCTACCTACACCAACCAGCCAGCAACACGTCCTCCGCCGCTGCCTGGCGGCCTCCCGCTCCTCCTCCGCCTGCCTGGCGGTACTCTCTCCGCTGGCGAGCATGGCGACCCTAAGCTGTCCTTCTCTGAGCGTCCTCACCCCAGCTCTCTCTACATCACGCTTGTAACCATGCCTTCCCAGCACCAAGCTGCATTGTACATCAATACAACATGTATATAGAGAGCACATTGTGAGTTTCCTTTCTCCATCCCATCCTGAGTGTGAACACCAAACAATCTCATACCCCACAAATGGTGACTCCAGTCGCACTCACACAGGATGGAGAGAAACTGATCACGCTCCCCAGTCTTCAAGCAACATGGAAGACTGGCTTATCCACACAAGCAGCTCTCATCGACTCTACAACTACTGTCTCTACACAGTTAGACACCCTAGAGCAGCTCCTCTTCCGACCCAACACCCGTCCTGCCTCAGACGCCGACCCGGCCCAGCAGTAACCTGCCGCCCTGATGCGCCTCCTGTTCCTGAGTCGGACCCACACACCCCTCTTTTCTCCCTCAGGTACTCCCTGCTAATGTCCTGCACCCTGCTGCTGTCGTGGACCCAGCTGCTGTCACGAGCCCTCATCCGCTGCTGCTGACCTGGCCCCTGCTCTGACCAGGCCCACACACCCCAGCAGGCGCATCTGACGACTCGGTACCTGCCGTGAGGAAGCCAAAATTCATCACCTCCACACACCCTTATTCTCCCTCTCTACTCCCACAGATATTGTGTATCTAGACAGTTGTCCCCAGCGACCGGCTCATCACGCCATCGCCGTTGTCTCACATGAGGCATGCACCGCCCGTTCTGCCTCACATGTGCTATGCAACTCTGCAGACAACAAGTCTCCTACACAGCCTGGAGGGAAGGGGGAGTATTGTAGTGGAATTCTCCCCTACAAACGCTGTTTGTCGCTGCCTAGCCGACCCCACCAATTCCCCAGTGTATGCCTCGTGGTCTAGGTCAACCAGCGCCGCCATACACCACGGAGCGGGGGTCAACTGCTAAGCCACGCCTACCCCCGCTATTTAAGACCTGACCTCGTGGTGATCTCTCTCTTTCTACCTACACCAACCAGCCAGCAACACCTCCTCCGCCGCTGCCTGGCGGCCTTCGCTCCTCCTCCGCCTGCCTGGCGGTACTCTCTCCCGCTGGCGAGCATGGCGACCCACAAGCTGTCCTTCTCTGAGCGTCCTCACCAACCAGCTCTCTCTACATCACGCTTGTAACCATGCTGCCTTCCCAGCACCAAGCTGCATTGTACATCCAATACAACATGTATATAGAGAGCACATTGTGAGTTTCCTTTCTCCATCCAATCCTGAGTGTGAACCAAACAATATCATACCCCACAGACTCCTCCCCTACAAACGCCGTGTGTCGCTGACTGGCCGACCCCCCACGAATCTACCGGCGTATCCCTCGTGGTCAAGGTCAGGTAACCAGCGACGCCGAACAAAGCGGGGGCCTACCATCAAGCCACGCCTACCTCCGCTATATAAGACCTCACCTGGCCGTCATCAACCTCTTTCTACTTACCGCCACCAACAAGCAACATCTCTCAACAGCTCCACACACACACGCTCCCTCAGATAGCTCCTCGCCCCACAGGAACTCTGAGCAAGCTTCGCCCGACTTAGTATCTCTTTAACACTGTGCTGTGCAACAATATATATACGGGAAACACATTGTGATTTTCTATTTCTACCTCAATCCTGAGTGTTGGATATATTACATGTACGTACGTTGTGAGGCCAAATAAGAGACCCTGACAACCTGCCACAACAGTACGCTACAGTCCCTGTTTAGTGATATGCACACACACACACAGGTATATAAAAAGAACAACTTACGGTTTTGTTAAGAATCAGAACTGAATTGGCGGAGCAGGAATCCACACAATGGTTATCATGCACCTTACAATCTGCAATATTCAAATGTACTCAGTTCAGTACAGTAGCAGTACGAAAAACACAGCACAGGAAGAGAGTAAGATACAGTTCTACTACTCAAAATAACATATTTCTGTAATACTAATTAAAATATAATACATGCAATGGAGACGCTGTAATCAAAGGTTAAATAATCCCGCTGGTGAACCGGTACCATACATTTTAACAGAGAGAACATGACATAGCTACAGGATAGACCATCATACTCACAGGTCATATCATCATTATTAGGATTCTCAGCGAAATAGTAACTTGCTAATGCTCTTAAGTTGTAAGGAGAAGGCTGTCTAGGAGTTATAGGCTTTATTGGAGTTTTTTCCTGTAAATTTATAATGTTTGACGTACTCGGGGCTCCTGTACGCTCAGAATAATCAACTACATGGTCTTTTTGCTGCTTCATTACTTCGGTAGTTCTACCACATGATTTCTCTACGTCAACCTGAAACATAATTTTGAAAAATACTAAACTGTATTTCCCCTTGAGACAAGGTATGTACATATGAGTGTAGTTTTCCTAGCCCATATAACTTCAAACCTACTTATGTGATGCTGCAAGAGATGTGCAGCATGGAGAGCTGTCATTAGGTAACCTTAACCATGCTAACCCAAGCAAGCGTGGAAAATGGCCACAAAATGATAATGATGTCATTTACTGGGTAACACATTTTTTTTAGATCATAATGAAACGCATGATATTTTCTCATGAAAGTGCTGTAAATGCAAAAACTTTCTTATTCATGAACACAATTACTAAAACAAGGTAGCACAAAAATTTTTTTTTCACATAATTCAGGATAATCAATTATTGATTGCCGTACAGAACCTGTACGGCAATCCCCTAAGAATGTGTTACTGTAATTTCAAATCAGTTTCAAAATTATTTGTAAAACCGACACATGAATGTTTGTTTATAGCAACTCATACACTCTGCCCCATGTCTAACAGGTACTACAATGTGTGTGTGTCTCTCTTGGCTACCTTGGGAGGTAGCCAAGTGAGACACGATGTCAGATAGTAGGCTGGATCTGAAGTGGTGAACTAAGATCAGAGTGTTACCCACAATGAACCTTAGTGTGAGCTACCGACCCAGCCAGCTCCGAGGTATTTTTTTTTTATCCTCTTCGCCACTGATCGGCTCGCTAGCCGCCCGGGCGATCGGTCACGTCTCTGTCACGCACCGTTGGCAAATACTGGGCAGTGGGCATGCACCGGCTCCTGAATGTACCTGAACCCACTCCAGTGTTGGTCAAGTCTTGTCTTGAAAGAGCTCACACTCGGTCCCGTCACAACACTCTCTGGTAGATTGTTCCAAGAGTTTACAACCCTCGCTCCGAAAAAGTTTGCCCTCACAGATTTCTGGACTTGCGGCTTCTTCAATCTTGAGCTGTGACCTCTCATGGGGCGAGCGTCCGCCAGCTCCAAGTAAGGACACTCGACTGAGTAGTGACCCCTGAGATACTTATACACCTCAACTAGGTCCCCCCTTGCCCGTCTGTAGTATAAGCTAGGCAAGTTCAGGCCCTCCAATCTCTCAGGGTAGCTGAGGTGCCGAAGTGCAGGCACCAGTCTGGTGGCCCTCCTTTGAACATTTTCAACCAACTGACAGTCCCTAGCATATCTCGGGGACCAGACGGGGTGACAGTACTCCAGATGGGGAAGCACTTCACTCTTGAAGATCGTTACGAGGGACGGACCGTCTAGATATCTGAACGACCTTTTTATAAGACCCAATAATTTATTTGCCTTGTTTACCTTCTTCTCGCAATGGCCCGAGAACTTCAGCTCATTGTCAACATACACACCTAGGTCCTTCTCACATTCAGTCTTAACGGGCAAGGGGTGACCTAATTGAGGTGTATAAGCATCTCAGGGGGCACTACTCAGTCCAGTGTCCTTACTTGGAGCTGGCGGACACTCGCCCCACAAGGGGTCACAGCTCAAGATTGAAAAAGCCGCAAGTCCAGAAAACTGTGAGGGCAAACTTTTTCGGAGTGAGAGTTATGAACTCTTGGAACAATCTACCTGAGAGTGTTGTGACGGCACCGAGTGTGAGCTCTTTTAAGACAAGACTTGACCAACACTGGAGCGGGTTCAGGTACATTCAGGAGCTGGTGCATGCCCAGTACTTGCCTACAGTGCGCAACAAAGCCGTGACCGATCGCCCAAGGAAAAAACCTGAGACAGGTTAAAGCATCTTAATTTGCACTCCCTCGAGAGACGTAGAGTGAGAGGCGACATGATAGAGGTGTATAAATGGAAGTCAGGGTTTAACAAAGGGGACATTACAAAGGTACTCAAACTATCCAAACCAGGAGCGAACTCGTAACAATGGTTTTAAATTAGACAAATTTAGATTTCGGCGTGAAATAGGTAAATACTGGTTTGGAAACAGAATAGTGGATGAATGGAACAAGTTACCAAATATCATCATTAACTCAAATACGCTGGATAGCTTTAAACATAGGTTGGATGCTTATATGAGCAATAGGGGTTGGGTATAAACGGGACTGCCCAGTATGGATCAATAGGCCCGCTGCAGTTTCCTCCATTCTTATGTTCTTATCAGTGGTGAAGAGGATAAAAAAAAAAGTAAAAGTACTTTTCACTTCTTTTATAAAAGTAAATTATGATAATATAATCCTGTTTACTCATTTACCCATTGCAGAATTCCCCTAATTCATTTTACTCAGTTCCCCACCTCTCCAAATGTTTTGTAACCCAGTTTTTCATTATTGTTCTTAGTTAAAACTTCTTACATGCAAAATATTTATTCTTAACAGCTCTTTCAGCTGTTCAGTCAAACAAATTAGTCATGGAAATGATGAAATGTTACAAGTGACAAAGTTTGACAATGGAATATAATGAAAAGGAGAATTACCTTTGAAGAATTACAGGTTTGATTAGGCACAAGAACCCCGGTCTTCCACAAGAGCAATATTTCTTCCTGCGATTGACTTAGTTCTGATGTGAGTTGACTCATCTTCACGTTAAGCCCTGATGTGCGTTGACTCATCTTCACGTTAAGCCCTGATGTGCGTTTCCTCTTCACTTTAGGCCCTGATGTGTATTTCCTCTTTTTCACGTGAAGCCCTGATGTGCGTTTACTAATCTTCACGTTAAGCCCTGATGATAGATTAAAATATTATAAATAAAATTAAATAAAAGATACAAAAAATAATATAAATATAAATAGTGAAACCTCATAATTTTATAGTCACTGGGGGAGGGGCTGTAATGAAGAATAGGAGAGAGCAGCATAAAGAGGAGAGGGCAGCATAAAGAGGAGAGGGGAAAATGAGAAGATACAGGTTAGGAACATAGAAAAGGGATAAAGTATGTAGACGGGAAGAGAGAAAACCATTTTGGATCATGAAGAAGCTTACAGGAAACTTGGGAAAAATTAAATTCTTCACATTTATCCTCCTCTTTCCAAGCTTTGTCATTATTTTTAGTGGATATCAACCTCAAAAAATGGACTAAGCTCGTAAATCTTTCTGTGAAATGAGTTTATTTCACCTAAAGATTAACCACCCTACCATAATGTAACCTTAACTCACTCCATAAAAAGGGTAAACCTGGACCAGACAGTTGACACCAGAACGAGTTGTTTGATTTCATACATGTTTTTCCACAGATGATCTTTGCATGATAGTAGGTAATACAAATTATAAGAATGTACAGAACCTAATAGAACCTGACTTAACCAACCAAAGGAACCTACCTAACCTAACTTACTAGCCAAGGGGCAGAGCACACTACATTAAACAGGAAATACTTTGATATTTGGTCCCAATGAAAGCAACTGTTTTGAAGAGGAAAGGTGTCATTTAATTTTTTTGGGGCGTGTCATGGTCACGTTGACTGCTAGTCTATTTAACTAATGATTCTTTCAAAACTCCACGACCGCAAAACATGAGTGGGTTAGCAACCCCTGAGAAGAAGACGTTGTAGTGGACGTCTCCCCTACAACTGCCTACAACTGCGTAGCCACGCCACCACCTGTTACCGTCTTCCCTAGCAACCAAGCGTATCCGCATTCCAATGCCCGCCGTATCCTAGCAACCGAGCCAAAAGGACGGCGACTTCTCATGTTTTCCCAACATGACTCATAGCGGCTGCTGGGTATATAGGCTCTGTCTCTCCATTGAGATAGATTCTGACCATTCTTCCTCAACAAGCAACACCTCCTCCTCCGCCGCTGCCTGGCGGCCCCTCGCTTCTCCTCGCCTGCCTGGCGGTCCTCGCTCCCGCCAGCGAGCATGGCGACCCACCAGCTGTCCTTCTGAGCTTCCTCACCAACCAACTCTCATTCTGCCCATTTTCCTGAACAAGCAACACCTCCTCCAGCAAACTCCTAGCTGTTACATTTATTCAACCAGGAGGCCAGCAACAGGCAACATCTTCTCTAACGAAGCTCCTGCACATCTACCTCCTTCAACACGCTACTCACTGAACGTCTTCTACTGAGCAGCTCCCCACCACACAGCATCTCCAGCACCAGACTGTCTTCATATAACTTATATATTATACAAGAAAACCACATTAGAGTTTCCTTCCATCCTGAGTGCTAGACAACCTTAATATCTCGATACCCCTACAATGGTGACTCCCGGAGATTAGCACTCACACAGGATGGAGGAGACACTGATCACGCTCCCAGTCTTCAAGCAGACACCGGCTCCTCTTCCTGCTCCACGCACCACATTCTGACGACCCCAGCACACCCGTCCTGCCTCAGACGCCGACCCCGGCCCAGCAGTACCTGCCGTGAGGGAAGCACACAACATCCATCGCCTCCACACCCCCTCTTTTCTCCCTCAGGTACTCCCTGCCTATGTCCTGCACCCTGCTGCTGTCGTGGACCCAGCTGTTGTCACGAGCCCTAATCCGCTTCTGCTGACGCAGCCCCTGCTCCTGACCCAGGCCCACACACACCCCAGCAGGCGCATCTGACTACCCTGTACCTGTCGTGAGGGAAGCACACCATTCATTGCCTCCACACACCTTTTTCTCCCTTCTCCCACAGATAGTGTGTATCTAGACAGTTGTATTTCAGCGATCGGCTCATCACGCCATCGCCGTTGTCTCACATGAGGCATGCACCGCCTGGTCTTCCTCACATGTGCTAAGCAACTCTACAAACAACAATTCTCCTACACCGCCTGGAGGGGAGGGGGAGTATTGTAGTGGACGTCTCCCCTACAACTGCCTACAACTGCGTAGCCACGCCACCACCTGTTACCGTCTTCCCTAGCAACCAAGCGTGTCCGCATTCCAATGCCCGCCGTATCCTAGCAACCGAGCCAAAAGGCCGGCGACTTCTCGTGTTTTCCCAACATGACTCATAGCGGCTGCTGGGTATATAGGCTCTGTCTCTCCATTGAGATAGATTCTGACCATTCTTCCTCAACAAGCAACACCTCCTCCTCCGCCGCTGCCTGGCGGCCCCTCGCTTCTCCTCGCCTGCCTGGCGGTCCTCGCTCCCGCCAGCGAGCATGGCGACCCACCAGCTGTCCTTCTGAGCTTCCTCACCAACCAACTCTCATTCTGCCCATTTTCCTGAACAAGCAACACCTCCTCCAGCAAGCTCCTAGCTGTTACATTTATTCAACCAGGAGGCCAGCAACAGGCAACATCTTCTCTAACGAAGCTCCTGCACATCTACCTCCTTCAACACGCTACTCACTGAACGTCTTCTACTGAGCAGCTCCCCACCACAGCATCTCCAGCACCAGACTGTCTTCATATAACTTATATATTATACAAGAAAACCACATTAGTGTTTCCTTCCATCCTGAGTGCTAGACAACATTAATATCTCGATACCCCTACAACGTGTTTGCCCCAAAGACGCTACACTTGTGTTTCCCTCCTAGTTTGCCCCGCCTTTGTGAAGACAGTTATCAATGCGCTGTTATTCCACTTTCTCCTGTGAAACTCAATCTTGAATTAGTCTGTGTAATCAACTCAAATAATTCGCCAGACCTTTGTCAACTGAGGGTCATCTTTGAATGAGTAACAGTTAGAGTTGTTTGTAATTATTGTCATTGCGTGAGTAGCGATCACTGGCAACTCAGGGATATATATACCCGCGCATCACGCAGGGCGAGCGTCCCCTGACGCCCCGCTCTCCCATCTGCCTCCAGATCCCCTTGTGACTCTTGCATCACTCAACAACTGCCCCTGATGTAGTAGATACCCAGCAAGGACCATATATGAAACGACGGCATCGATGCGGCCTGATTAATCTGCTCCACTGCCTCGTAGTGCCGACCCCAGACTCGCCATGTGTCTGGCTACCATCGACCATAACAACGGTCGTGAATCTCAGTGTTCTACCCTGGGACGCACCCTGGAAGTATATGTCCACAGAGAGTGTTGTAACATGTATGTTAGGGATAATTAGTTGGAAATAATTATCCCATGTTGGGTAGTGGACCCCTGTATCTGCTATTTTTAGTATTTACGTGTGTGATGAGTAAAGTCTTGTATCTGTACTGCAATGTCACGTACCACCAGTAGGTGTGCAAATTACAGTAATCTACCAGGAGTGCCATGTACTATGTATTGTGAGTAGGGCCAAGGAACTGGTCCTATTATGCCAGGTAATGTAACACCAGTAAGGTTGTGTGCAGTAAGAGTGTAAGATCTGAGTAATTACTGTTGAGTAAAGAAATAAGAGAATAAGTAAATAAGAAATAAGTAAAGAAGAAAGTACTGAGTCTGCAATAAGCCCAGGAGTTGAGCCTGGTAGTTATAAATTAATAATATCTTTTTTTCCCTTTGATTTCATATTAATAAATTTGTTCTTAAAGTATTTTAGGTGTATTCATTTCTCCCACAGTATTTTACCTTTATTTCCGTCCAAGTGACTTGATACCAGAATTACCATACCCATGTGCCTAGACCCTCGATCATGCTACCAAAAGAATGTCCATGCTTCCAAAAGAACTGTGTAAGAGTAAGAACTAAGATAAGAGAAGTAAGATAAGGGTGGTGTAGGTGTTGGAAAACACGCACCCTTACAGGTGGATGTGAGAGTACGCACAGAAAAACAAAGAACAGACAACATCATGTGCTGACACAAGATTTTTCAGCAGAATATTTACGGTAAATAACTTATTTATTTGTGCACAAAGCACGTAGAGACATCATTTTAGTATCATGGGAGCACCCTTTCATTGTGATTTACCCTGCAACTTCCGTCATCCTTCATACACTGGCCACTACAGGTGATTTATGATAGTATACGTATATGGGAAAAAATACGTAAAAATTTTAGAAGAAAGTTGTAGTACAGGGTATCATTTTTATTACTTACAATCATCCAACGAACATCTGTAGAAAAAGTAAACGAAATGTACAAAGGTTTCTGTGTTAGACATCAGGGAGTTTTTCGATTTCATTCATATTTCCACACATGTTCTTATAGTAACTACATTATTTTTAAAAGAGACAAAAACTTTATCTATCAATTATAATTCTTCTTCTTTATGTTCCTACACATCATAGGGTCCCATTCCTGGGGGACACACAGGTCCCATTCCTGGGGGACACACACAAACACGCCCAACACTCCTGACGTCCTGGGGGACACACACAAACACACCCTACAGTCCTGACCTCCTGGGGGACACACACAAACACACCCTACAGTCCTGACCTCCTGGGGGACACACACAAACACACCCTACAGTCCTGACCTCCTGGGGGACACACACAAACACGCCCAACAGTCCTGACCTCCTGGGGGACACACACAAACACGCCCAACAGTCATGACCTCCTGGGGGCCACACACAAGCACGCCCTACAGTCCACGTCCTGGGGACACACACAAACACACCCTACAGTCCTGACCTCCTGGGGACACACACAAACACGCCCAACAGTCCTGACCTCCTGGGGGACACACAAACACGCCCAACACTCCTGACGTCCTGGGGACACACACAACACCCCTACAGTCCTGACGTCCTGGGGACACACACAAACACACCCTACAGTCCTGACCTCCTGGGGAGACACACACAAACACGCCCAACAGTCCTGACCTCCTGGGGACACACAAACACGCCCAACAGTCCTGACCTCCTGGGGGACACACACAAACACACCATACAGTCCTGACCTCCTGGGAGACACACACAAACACACCCTACAGTCCTGACCTCCTGGGAGACACACAAACACACCCTACAGTCCTGACCTCCTGGGGAGACACACACAAACACGCCCAACAGTCCTGGCCTCCTGGGGGACACACACAAACACGCCCAACACTCCTGACGTCCTGGGGACACACACAAACACACCCTACAGTCCTGACCTCCTGGGGACACACACAAACACGCCCAACAGTCCTGGCCTCCTGGGGGACACACACAAACACGCCCAACACTCCTGACGTCCTGGGGACACACACAAACACACCCTACAGTCCTGACGTCCTGGGGACACACACAAACCACACCCTACAGTCCTGACCTCCTGGGGGCCACACAAACACGCCCAACAGTCCTGACCTCCTGGGGACACACAAAACACGCCCAACAGTCCTGACCTCCTGGGACACACAACCCGCTCCTGCTGGGGACACACAAACACACCCTACAGTCCTGACGTCCTGGGGACACACACAAACACACCCTACAGTCCTGACCTCCTGGGGACACACACACAAACACGCCCAACAGTCCTGACCTCCTGGGGGACACACAAACACGCCCAACCTCCTGACGTCCGGGGACACACACAAACACACCCTACAGTCCTGACCTCCTGGGAGACACACAAACACGCCCAACAGTCCTGGCCTCCTGGGAGACACACACAACACACCCCTACAGTCCTGACCTCCTGGGACACACACAAACACACCCTACAGTCCTGACCTCCTGGGACACACACAAACACGCCCAACAGTCCTGACCTCCTGGGGACACCAGCACACCATGCAGTCCTGACCTCCTGGGGACACACACAAACACACCCTACAGTCCTGACCTCCTGGGGGACACACACAAACACACCGTATAGTCCTGGCCTCCTGGGGGACACACACAAACACGCCCAACAGTCCTGGCCTCGTGGGACACACAAAACACGCCCAACAGTCCTGACCTCCTGGGGGACACACAAACACGCCCAACAGTCCTGACCTCCTGGGGACACACAAACACACCCTACAGTCCTGACCTCCTGGGGACACACCAAACACACCGTACAGTCCTGACCTCCTGGGAGACACACACAAACACGCCCAACAGTCCTGACCTCCTGGGACACACACAAACACACCGTACAGTCCTGACCTCCTGGGAGACACACAAAACACGCCCAACAGTCATGACCTCCTGGGAGACACACACAAACACGCCCAACAGTCCTGACCTCCTGGGGACACACACCACGCCCAACAGTCCTGACCTCCTGGGGACACACACAAACACGCCCAACAGTCATTGACCTCCTGGGGACACACACACAAACACGCCCAACAGTCCTGGCCTCCTGGGGGAACACACACAAACACACCCTACAGTCCTGACCTCCTGGGGACACCCAACCACCGTACAGTCCTGACCTCCTGGGGACACACACAAACACACCCTACAGTCCTGACCTCCTGGGGACACACACAAACACACCATGCAGTCCTGACCTCCTGGGGAACACACACAAACACGCCCAACAGTCCTGACCTCCTGGGGACACACACAAACACGCCCAACAGTCCTGACCTCCTGGGGACACACACACAAACACACCGTACAGTCCTGACCTCCTGGGACACACAAACACGCCCAACAGTCATGACCTCCTGGGAGACACACAAACACGCCCAACAGTCATGACCTCCTGGGGAGACACACACAAACACACCGTACAGTCCTGGCCTCCTGGGGACACACACAAACACACCCCTACAGTCCTGACCTCCTGGGGGACACACACAAACACGCCCAACAGTCCTGACCTCCTGGGGGACACACACAAACACGCCCAACAGTCATGACCTCCTGGGGGCCACACACAAGCACGCCCTGAGAATGGTAACTTATTTTAAATTCCTATTGAACAGCCTAAATATTATACCTAACAATGATAACAAGAATAACTTATATGTTGAGTTGAATACAGGTCAGCCACATAAGTAAAGAAAAATACCCAGACAACACCAAGAGAATTGAGGAAACAGCTCTGATGCACACACGTTTTAGACAGTTCCTTCAGTTCTATATTCTTGTGTGTGTAAATGCTTAGTTTTCTAGATATAGACGCGTTAATATATACTGTACACCCTAATTATTTAAGTGAAAACTGGGTATTTAAAAAAAAAATCAATGAAACCAGCGAATGGTAACGTCCCACATAATTACCGATGATGCCTCTTTTAAAATACTTACGATAAAGACAGGTGAAATAAATGAACGAAACCAAACTACTCCTGGTGGTAGCTTTTTCTTATACATTATTGCCATCTGCTCCAGGGTTACCATAAAAAAGTGTTAGGGTGGTTCATCTTCAGGTGAAATAAGCTGTGGTGGGCATTCTCAAAATAATCCAAATGGAATAAGCAGGTTGACAATCCCTTATCTGAAATCGGTATTCGAGGTTTTCGGTTTTTGGAATTTATGATAAGGGATTGTCAACTGGTTCATATAGGCCTACTTTTACTCTTATCCTCTTCACCATTGATCGGCTCGTTAATAACATGAATGATTTATTAAGAACTGAATACAGTAAATAAAACTCAAGTGATTTACTTACTACTGTATAAAGAGCATTCTGTAAGATGACTTTTTTCAAGGCAAATTTCCTAAAATTTATAATCACATATTAATGAATCTGCTCCAGGTGAGAATAATCTTGTGTGTACAGTATTAGCAAGGTTTAGAATGTTTATGCATGTAGCAATTCCATTGGTATTATTTTAATTTCGGTCATCCAGGGAATCTTAGGAATTAGATTTTTCTGATAGTTTAACTTTTTTATGTGTTTCGAACAGTTTGAACCTTCATATCTGTCGGAAATCATATAGTTTGGATATCTAAATACTGTACAAGGATAATACAAACAAAAATGTTGGTATTACTGTACTTCACTTGTTGCCGCATAACGATTCTCTGGAATTTTTTAGTTGCAATTGGTAATTTTGACAATTCTGAGACTTTTCTTCATAAGCATTTCGGGTGCAAATTACGTTTAAGTGAGATATTTAACATTTTATTAGGTATGTTTGTACACGGTGAGACACACCCAGAACACTGAACTGTGGAGCTCCCCTGGTTAGGTTAGGTTAGGTTAGGTTAGGTTAGGTTAGGTTAGATTTAAAATTGTTTTTCCAGTGGTTTTCAATGTGGTTTGAACACTTTTTACCTTGATTTTTATAGTAAATCTATAGATTCCAAGATGGGGCTTATTTAAAAAACCATTGACTTGCGTCTGAAATGGAGGTCAAATTCGTTCATAAAACATCAAAAACCACCGGAAAACCGATATTATTATGGCTTTGGTCATTCAGCGAATTTTAGGATTTTATGTTATCACCATACGAGATTAGTTTAGGTTGATATGTTTTTCCGATGGTTTGTGATGTTTTGAATAACCTACTAAATTTACTCTTCCCAATAGGTGAATGACCAAAACGATACTTTCACGGGAAAAAGTTTCATCTTCGATTTTGTATTGTGACAAGTGAAAATTTACCCAAAATTTTACCCTTCTATAAAGCTAATTTCCAATAAACAAGCCTGGCTAGAGAGGCCTCCACCTGGCTTATATTTCAGTGCATAATGTCAATACTTTTTATTTATCCTCTTCGCTACTGCTCGACTTGTTAGCCGCTTGGGCGATCGGTCACGTCTCTGATTACTTTTCCTTTTCATTTATCTTCTTCAATAGACGCGAAGTGTTCCTGTTTACTCACCAAGAAGTGAGATTCTCGTTTATATTAAGTTATATATCTGCAAAACATCGCTATGAGTGTTCAAGGCATCTGAGGTCCCTTTAAAATGGCCAAAAGTAAATTCCGGCTTAGAGCTTTCAACACTTACATTCACTTTTCAGTCAAACAGAATGTCTCTATAAGTACCATACATGAAATATTTTAAGTAACAGCTAAAATCCACACAGAAATAAGGATATCAACTTACCTTTTGGAGCAGCTTCTAGTCAACGACCTCCAACCGGTTTTCGTCTGAAAATGGAGCGAAATTGGTGCGCCACCTCCTTGTGGGCTCCAGCTAAACTCATGAGTGGGCCCCAAAATTTATAGAAATGTTTGCATAAGAGAAATGAAGATGTCTTTAATAAAGACGAAAGCTAAGGTACTCCGTTGTTTCCATTTTCCCGTGTGATTTTATATGGATATATATATATATATATATATATATATATATAGATGTATATACATATATATATATATATATATATATATATATATATATATATATATATATATATATATATATATATATATATATATATATATATATATTCAAGTATATATGTGTAGAGGTAATAGGATAGGATAAGATAGAGTTCTTGTAATTTTGCCCAAATTTATGAATAACAAAGGAACATAAGTGGAAATTTAGTAGATACGCAGTTCTGTGAATATACGGAGGCATACAGGAAGGTAAGCCCATCAAATTTTTGTATATACAATAAAGAAGAAGTCAAAATGAGTGAGACCAAGGACTCAGGCGGCAGAAGGAAGGCAAGGGTCAACAAACATGGAGGAAAGAAGAACACCGAAATGGACTAGCATGGACCATGGACTAGCATACCGAGCAACTGCCTACCTCACAGTGTTATTCCTTTGTCCCATAAACTTTACAGTTCAAACCTTCCTGCTTCAAATATCTTCAGTCGTTGGCAGGAGGTCGGTGTCTCGGAGAACAGATTTGACAGCGATAATCATCTCCTTTCTCACCGCTTTTCTTTCTTTTTTTAAGGAACATCTGGTCTGTAAATTTCCAGTAGAGCTCTCGCGGGATTGATTTAAGAGTCGAGACACGTTATGGTCCACAAATTATGACGAAAATACATTATCAAGTGTTTTATTCCTACCTCATTACTTGCTAACTTCGGGCGCAGCGCCCGAATAAAGTCGCTCTTTCATTTGATATAATAAAGCACTGAGCGATGAATATTCAAGTTAAACGTAACCCAGTGCTTCGTTTCTGCTAAAATCAAGCATACCTGCACTGTACTTTAGCTTAATTTTGTTTATATCCTTGAAATTAATACATGCAGGCAACAGCTGAGGGGTGACACGTTGGATTTTTTCTTTCCCGATTTTGTCGTTGTTATTGTATTTCGACTCTGAAACAAGTCTTTTGTGGTAGCTAAATTTCTTGTAAATCTACACATCTACCTAAATCATGTCTTTAATTTAAACTAATCAGAATAATTAATACTTCAAATGGTAAGACTATGAGCAATGAAGGAAATATATTTGTTTTCTTTGGGTAAATAAAGACGAACTATATAAATATGTTACTTTGTGTTTCTTACACAGGAATAGTTGTCTTGGTGATTACTTTCCTTGGAGGTTTATTGGAGTTAATGATACAGATGCACATCCTGTTGTGACTCCTCCATAAAGCTACTTATATAAGGGTGCGGGGAAAAAACTCATGTCCCGACTGTGTTGTTTCAAGCCATAGTGCTACTTGGCAAGTCACATCCCAGATATTTCGATCTTCATTTTCGTTTATATTATCTGTTGCCAGGGCTGCTAGAGCCGTTTGTACAGCTAAACTTTATTCATTACTAAAGAATTTCACTGTTTACTCTGTTTTATCGGGTTTGTTGGATCGGAATAAGTAATTTAAAGAAATAATTCACTGTTAGTTACATTAAGCAACAGCGAAATAAGTTTTTATTCATTCTGTTTAACTGAGTTTCTCTTCAGAATGAACAACATGTTCCTGGACAGTATAACTCTTATACTAGATATAAACTAACAAAATATTAAGCATATAATAAAAAATATTAGTATTTTAGTGAGAATAAAAGTAAACGAGGTAAAGGACATACAATGTAGACCGAGTTCATGTTAGATAATTAGAAGTGAACGATGCTTATTGGGAATTACGATGGTCTACTCGGTGAGTGAAGCAGTTTAGGCAACTCTTGATCAGCCTAGTTCAGCCAGTGCAGCGGTGATCTCTAGACGAGGTAACACGCGACTTAACACCCCTGTATCCACCAGCATGTGTTGTTGAAGTGATATACAGTGAGGTAATAGAATAATCATCCCTGTTTGTGACCTGTTCAATCGTAAAGGCCCGAAACAAGGTGTTTTATGGTACTAGGGGTAGTGAAACGTGTGCGCTTATCATTCATTCCCAAATAATAAGTAAGAACCATTGACCAAGGTTCTCAGTCACTAAGGAGTTTTCTTCCATACTTGTGCATCTTAAAACTCATCAACCACAGTGAACTGACGTCTGCCTCGCTTGTAATAATTTCCGGTGCGCTGAAAATTAGTGTCTGACATATGACGAGAAAAGTGGTTTGTGAGGTGTGGAAGGGATATCCTCGTTGTGATGGAGAGACGTGAACGAGAACGAAAGAATTTTAAGTGTGTTGAACACGTGATCAGTGTCGGGATTACCTGTGTTCCTGAAAAGTCTTTGAAAATAGTGGACCGTAATGTGTTTGTCAAAAGGGTTTACATTTTTTTTATTTCTCATCTTTTAGAATCTGGTTCCTTGGTGTATTGGTAAAGATGAAAAACGACACCCTATAACATTGTCCAGTCTTGGTTTCTTGACATGTAAAACAAAATATCAATAAAAACAGAGGCTTAGATGAGGAGTTTGTGCCTCTTGAAGTTGTAGGTGCTTCATTAATGGCCAGGACGAGAAGGAGTTTACATTCTGGCCAACTCTTGTGTTGCTGTCATGTAGTGAGAGTAACCTTAGTTATGATCTAGATAAGAATTTTAATTGGCATGTTAGCTCTGCGAGAATGTGCTGAAAATATGTTTTAAAGTTCTGCAACCATGGGCGGGGCACAACAGTAAGTGGCGACTTGTTCCCTCCCGCTCAGTGTCATCTGGCGTAGTTATGTTTCATGAAAATTTTCTGGTTTACCTTATTTTTTTTTTCTCTTAGTTTGAAGATCCAATAGATTGACCAAATTTATGTAGGTTATGAATACTCGTTCTGTTAAAGGGTTCATAGTACGATGCTTGTTGAAGAGGTCACACCCCACCCCAACTAACACCTTGCTTCTCCTCCTCACCTCCTCCCTCGTCCTCCTCACCTCTCACCGCCCACACCACCACAGTCACCACCCACACCACTACAGTCACCACCCACACCACCACAGTCACCACACAATCACCACACCACACCACCCACCACCACAGTCACCACCCACACCACACAATCACCACCCACACTACAGTCACCACCCACCACCACAGTCACCACCACCACCACCACACACAATCACCACACACAGTCACCACCCACCACAGTCACCACCCACACCACCACAGTCACCACCCACACCATACACCACACAGTCACCACCCACACCACCACAGTCACCACCCACAATCACCACCCACACCACACAGTCACCCACACACACAGTCACCACCCACCACACCACCACAGTCACCACCCACACCACACACAGTCACCACCCGCCAAACAGTCCACCACCACACACACACCAAACAGTCACCACCCACACCACCAGTCACCACCCACACCACAGTCACCACCACACCACACACAGTCACCCACCACCACACAGTCACACACCACACCAAACAGTCACCCACACCACCACACACACACACAGTCACCACCCACACACCACCACACCACACACACACCCACCACACAGTCACCACCCACACACACCACACACAGTCACCACCCACACCAAACAGTCACCACCACACCACACAGTCACCACCCACGCCACCACACAGTCACCGCTCACACCAAACAGTCACCACCCACACCACAGTCACCACCACACCACACAGTCACCACCCACGCCACCACACAGTCACCACTCACCACCACACAGTCACCACCCACACCACAGTCACCACCACACCACACGTCACCACCCACCACACAGTCACCACCCACGCACACCACACCACACCACACAGTCACCACCTACCACTCACCACCACACCACACCACACACCACACCACACCACACACCCACCACACCACACGTCACCACCCACGCCACCACACAGTCACCACCCACACCACACAGACCACCCACGCCACCACACCACACAGTCACCACCCACGCCACCACCCACAGTCACCACCCACCACAGTCACCACCCACGCCACCACACACCCACACAGTCACCACCCACGGCACCACACCACACATGTCACCACCCACACCAAACAGTCACCACCCACGCCACCACACCACACAGTCACCACCCACACCACACAGTCACTACCTACACCACACATGTCACCACCAACATCCCTCGTGGGGCAGCAAGGTGAAGCGGGATATAAACAACATTACTTGTATATTCCCGCCATAAACTATTGGAGCGTCAGATGAGCGTCGTCGTCCACATTTGCGTCTCTGGGAGAATCGGTGTGGCGCTAAAGATAGTCAAGGGCGTGAGGCTGCTGTGGCTGTTCTTGGCTCCACCAACCAAACGCCCAAGACTTCCACCTCCGCTGTCTACCCCCCTTACCTCCACTTCTCCCTAACTCTTCCTTCGCATGGTTCCTGCTGCATGTATAGTAATTTCAGACCATTATATGTGTTATCCCTTATCTTGTCTATTTTTGGTTTTCTCCACCAATCTGTGTTTAACGAGCCTAAAACTTTATGGTTATAGTTTCAATGTCTTAGGTTTATTATTCCTTAAATTAAATCGTTGTTTTAAGGACAGATTTTATATCTTCTTAAATCTTCAAGAAATATAAGTTTGTTTAGTGGTGGACAGAGTGGTAAGAGGGAGGGGTATGAGTGGTCATCTCCTCTGTAGTTAAGTAAATGTAAGTAGAGCTACACACACACAAGTCACCTGACACATATGTACAAATATATGATTAGTAAATCTTCATTGAAAATATGACTAAAAAACATTTATATTTCATCTATTCGTGTGTGTGTGTGTGTGTGGCATTTTACCTACTGATATCCACACGTAGCCTCTTTTTCCATTGGTCACTCAATTATGTGTCGTCCTGTAATAGTATTGTACTGTACATTAAGCTTGTTGGTGTTTTATGTATGTTTTTGTTTGGGTTTTGGGTGCTTTATTTTAGTTTTAGTTGGTGTTTTATTCGTGTTTTGTGTTTTGTTTGGGTATTATTTGGGTTTGTTGGTGTTTTACTTGTATTTTATTGATGTGTTATTTATGTTTTATTTGTGTTTTATTTATGTTTTATTGGTGTTGTATTTGTGTTTTGTTCTCACCATTTTGGTGTTTTTCTTGTTTATTTCTCCACTTGCTCATCTTATATAATGCAACATAACTTTTATTTGTTTTCACTGCATTTTTTCCCTCTTATAACAGTATCTTGTTTGCTGGTAAGGAAATCTCACCCATTGTTCTGTTTGCTGGTATTTGTTTGGTCGCTGTTTATAATATTTCCGCAAAAAACAAAAATAACATAAGAAACCAATCGGTAATTCACTGGTTTGAGATTTTATTATTCTCTGAGCTGTATTTTTTAAATAGAAGCAATATGTATCAATAGTGACATCATGAGGTTTAGGTGCATTAGCTTACCTTGTTGTTGTGACAGTGGCGCCTCCTCACAGTATACACTGGAACACATTCTCCTCTGTTTCTTTCATATGTTACGGAATGTGTTAAATATTTATATTTAAATTTATATTTATCTTTTTATACTTGTAGTTTCTATGTGCCATGCTTTCTCCCTGAAAGAAGAGGGGCATATTTACACTTGTAAGAAAAGGGGCATATGTACATCTGCAAGAAGCAAAGCATATGTACACCTGTATGGAGCAAGGTATAAATACTACTACTACTAATAATAATAATTAACGGTTTATTGAATGAGCATGGCAGCCAAAAGGCTGAAAATATACACTTACAAATATGATATATAATAACTAGGTGGGGAGGATGTTATACTACACGGCATTTCAACAGTGACAGTTCAAAAGGGTAATATTGACTGGGAGTGAATGAATACACTGGTTGATTACGAGTTGTTGATAATTTTTACAATGGTTGGGACTGGGCTGTTCTTATAGCGATCAATACGTACTCGTGTGGGTTGAATGCGGTTGTGGTGGTGAATAGTAATTCGCGGACGAGGGATCTCGGGTGGTAGTAGGAGCCGGTGTCGAGGATGGTGCAGAAGCTTCACACCAAGTTTGCAGATGAGATCGTGGTGATGGTCAGTGAGAGCCGAGGTATATATACACCTGTAAGAAGGAAGGCACATGTGCGCCTGTAAGAAGGAAGGCACATGTGCGCCTGTAAGAAGGAAGGCACATGTGCGCCTGTAAGAAGGAAGGCATATGCACACCCACTCTGCAAGACTAACAGCCAACCCCGAATGTTCCCCAGAAGCTGACATACACATGTTATGCACAATCATTCGTGATCGTTTAAAACTGAAACGTATAATTTGGCGAATGATGAAATTATTACTGGAAAGGGGGAGAAATTTATAGTTATCAGGTGCGCTCTGTGTGTAAATGCTAAATATTCTCTAAATAGTTACTGTGATTGTTTTACACATAATTTTTCCTTTGCGCACGCAAAAAAATAAAAACGTTCAAGAAAGCTACACTACCTTGTTTATTATTTGTTCTGTAAGTGAAACACCATCCAAGTAGAGTTTATTTGTCTGGAGGGAAGTGATAGTGTTGGGACAAGTGATAAAACTACCCCCGTGAAATATATACTCCCCTAGAAGATGAATGCTCGCAAGTGTTTTAATCCTTTCGCGACACGTAAACAAAATAGTCCCCATACTTTTGAACCAGCTGGCTTTCAGATATAATATCACTATGAAATAAGTACTGAATAAAGAGAGAGAAGCTGACAGCGAAAAACAAGGGTACGAACAATAAAAAAGTGAGTTGGGATGTTAATGTGGGCGGAGTCACAAACGCTGGTTGGTGTTAGGGTGGTGCACGGCCACAGCCTCACCACGTACACGCCCACCTTCCTACACACCAGGTCTAGTATACGTGGCTCGGCAGGGAGGCGGGAAAATAGCACTCACTGGAAAAGGCTGAAGGAGAGACTAATGCAGATTCAAGGAACACGATATGAATATAAATGTATGTAAAAACGACACATTTAATGGTGGTAGAGAAATGAGGCATCAAGCAGACAAGAAGAAAGGGAGGTTGCAACAGATGAAAGAACAAGGGCACACAAGAGGGAGTAAAGATGTAATGAAATAGACATGCAATCTTAAGGGTGAAAATAAGACTGTTCTAGATTTTAACGACAAAGTATTATAAGAAATAAGAAAGGGACTAATGAAGGGGTGTAAAAAAAAGTAAAGGAGCAGCTTCTGGCAGACGGGTGTTGACCGTGACGATGCACACACTGCTCATATCCTGTGTTGCAACGCTCCTTACCTCTTCATCGTGCCATCACAGTTAGTATTGTAATCCTCGTAAGTTTTGGCCCGAGGTTGAGGGGTCTTATCAGGGGCTCAAATATGGCACGATACTGTTTTGGTTCGTGTTTATGTGAGGGGGGAGGGGGGTGGCAAAGCATGTGTAATGCTAACTTGAAACTTTGAATTTAAATGAAAATTCAGGTTTGTTAGGGAAAATTTATCACCCCCAACATATACGTATCTTACGATATGGATATGTTGTGAGGTTCAAAGTTTACATAATACTATTTTGGGTGCACAGACTGACTAAAAACGCCTTTTATTATACTGTATAAACATACCCACAGGTCCCCAAAAAAGTATCAGATTCAGACTCTCTTCACTCCGAAAGCGTTTGCCCTTACATTTTTCTGGACTTGCGGCTTCTTCAATCTTGAGCTGTGACCCCTTGTGGAGCGAGCGTGTAGTGGACCCCACCGCCAGCTCCAAGCAAGGACACTCGACTGAGTAATGCCCCTTGAGATACTTATACTCCTCAATTAGGTCCCCCCTTGCCCGTCTATAGTATAAGTTTGGCAAGTTCAGGCTCTCCAATCTCTCAGGGTAGCTGAGGTGCCGAAGTGCAGGCATCAGTCTGGTGGCCTTCCTTTGAACATGTTCAACCAACTGACAGTCCCTAGCATGTCTCGGGGACCAGACGGGGTGACATAACGCCAGACGCTTCCGCTATGATGTCAAACCTAAAACCTCAGGTGAGATTCCTATTTTGTATCTCCGGAGGCTTCTTGTGGGTGAAGATGGATGAAACATCACTGTCAGCTGTGGCAGTGTTTTGATTTAATTTTGTTAGATTCTGGTCATCTGGACACACACACACACACACATCCTTGACCACCGAAGGGTCAAGACGTACCTGGCGCTCCTCTCGGAGCAGCCATATCAACTGTTAAGTTGGCCCATACCAACCCCCTCCCCTGAACCCTCCTCCCCACCGGAATATCAACAAGTTCTCGCCAGAAGTTACAATTTCATTTAGGAAAGGAACGGAACCAGTGTTAAACCGAGGTGAACAGTGGTGAACAGTGCTTAAGTCAGTGAGAACAACTCAACAGTAACAGTCGTACCCAAGATAACCTTCACACAGTGAGGTCCCAGGTACCCAGTGATAACGGCCCGTGAGACCCAACAACAACCAGCGATGTGTTAATCCGTCTACGATAGGAAGGCCTGGGACCAAACCTCACTCATATAACACCATCTGTGAGGGAATTACTACACCACATGTCCTTCATAACACCATCTGTGAGGGAATTACTACACCACATGTCCTTCATAACACCATCTGTGAGGGAATTACTACACCACGTCAAGTCCCTCATCACACCATCTGTGAGGGAATTACTACACCACGTGAGGTCCCTCATAACACCATCTGTGAGGGAATTACTACACCACGTCAGGCCCCTCATAACACCATCTGTGAGGGAATTACTACACCACGTGAGGCCCCTCATAACACCATCTGCGAGGGAATTACTACACCACGCCAGGTCCCTCATAACACCATCTGAGGGAACTACTGCACGTGAGTTCCTCCTAACACCATCTGGGAGGGAGTTACTACACTACGAGTTTGCTGTTCAACACCTACATTAATCTGTATGTTCACTGTATGTTCCTTTACCTTTCTCTAATGAAGGCTTTTGTTAAACCACCAATGTATGTAATAAGTCATTTATGTCCAATGTATATTTTCAGCCTTCGGGCTGCAGAATTTTCAATAAACCGTTAATTATTATTATTTATATATATATATATATATATATATATATATATATATATATATATATATATATATATATATATATATATATATATGCTGATAACCACAAGGAAAGAGGAAAACACGAAGTTCCCAAGCGCTTTCGTGTAATTCACATCTTCAGGGGTTATGGTTATGTTGTCGTAAAGATCTCGGCACCTTATCGTTAGCTTTAGCTCGGTGGTGTAGGTAAACAAAGCTCCGCCTACGTCATACGAGTTCAAGAGTGGATGGTGTTTGTACTCGAGAATATATTGTTTTCCGCGATGGTAAGATAAATAATCAAGAAATTATCACTGTTGTTGTACTGTTGAAAGCTTTCTGTTTGTGAACATGTCTTGAGTATCTGAAAAAAAGTTGTTTAGGAAAGTTTAACAGTGTTAAGTTGGATAGTAAGTGAAGGAAGGGCGACATGGGACAGGTATTGCATAACAAGTTGACTCGAGGTGTAATATGGCCAGTGTAAACCTTCCACCAGTGTTTCTGTAGATGTAATGTGTGTTATATGATGCATAGTACCTTGTGTTTGATTTACACATGCGTCATAGTAAACTAGTTAACTTTAGAGCAACTATACGAGGTGGGTATTAAGGATAATTCCCATGCCGTCATATATTCTCAGAATGTCTATTACCGGTTATAAACTACTAAGAGTTATTACCTAAAAATTATAAAGTGATCCTTCACCTAACTCAACCTACCTCTACCTAACCTAACAATGTATGTATATACTGTGTGTTATTTTCTCCGGCTAATATACGACTTGTGACCGTCAGCAGTTTGGTAATTATTGGGAGTGTTTTTAAACAGTTATGTATGGTAATTAAGAACATAAGAATGGAGGAAACTGCAGCAGGCCTATTGGCCCATACTGGGCAGTCCCGTTTACACCCAACCCCTATTGCTCGTATATCCATCCAGCCTATGTTTGAAGGCTGGACTGAAATAAAGTCCACAGGAGAAAAAGTCACATAACTTGTACACGTTGACAACACAATATATATATGATGGCATTGCACGTAGGTTAGGTTAAGTTAGGTTAGGTTAGGTTAGCTTCGGTTAGATTAGGCTTTTTCCGTGCCTTTTTATCTGTGACTTTTTTCTTGTGATTTTTTTTCCTGGATTCGTTTTAAGCTATCCAGCGTATTCGAGTTAATGATGATGTTTGGTAACTTGTTCCAGTCGTGCATTACTATATTTCCAAACCAATGTTTACCTATTTCGCGCTTAAATCTAAATTTGTCTAATTTAAAACCATTGTTATAAGTTCGCTCCTGGTTGGATAGTTTGAGTACCTTTGTAATGTCCCCTTTGTTTAGCCCTGACTTCCATTTATACACGTCTATCATGTCACCCCTCACTCTACGTCTCGAGGGAGTGCAAATTAAGATGCTTTAACCTGTCTCTATACTCAAGGTTCCTAATGCCCGGAATTAGTCTTGTCATTCTCCTCTGAATTCTTTCCGAGGATTCTATATCCATTCTGTAATACGGTGACCAGAATTGAACAGCGTAATCCAAGTGAGGTCTGACAAGCGCAAGATATAGTTTTAGGATGACCTTGCTAGTCTTGTAACTAACACTTCTTTGTATGAACCCGAGTACAGCTCCTCCCCGACTTACGACCATCCGGGCCTACGACCGCCCCAGTCGTACCAAAATTTTGTCAAATTACACATTTTCGAGTCCTTCTGGTGGTAGCAGTGTTCTCAGACAATAGAGTCATCTCTCGATTTTCATGGATTTAATTTGCACTGTTTTTAAATAACACTGCATGTATTTTAGTGTTAAATTAATGCCTATTTTTAAAATAACACAAAGTTTATTAAAATAGCTCGGTTTTGAAACGAGCGCCAGGTAGAGTAGTTCAGTACCTCATTGCTTTCCTACTTGACGAGAAAGGAAAACCTAACGGCACCTGACCCTCGGCAATCAACGTCTGGCATCTGGAAAGCTCCCACTTCTCTTCCCCATCACCAGCTCTGTCAGGTGACTCCCTCCCCCCTCCATCTCTCCTCCACACCCCTAGTTCCCGCACACCGTCCCGGCCATTGTTCAACATAAATACTTGCACAAATTTTTATTTAAAATCTATTTTCTTACTAGTGTTTTATTAGTTTCCCTTCTATTATTGTAAATAAAACATATTGAAGGAAAGAATGTACGTAGATAAACAAATTACACTTTTTAAGGAGCGTTCCCCTAATCCCTGTCATTGCCTTTATTTTTTATGGGATATTTAAGTTTGATTTACACATTTTTTATTTACACGGCTAATCTCCAGGACATAACTATCGTCTAAATCGAGAGATGGCCGTTCCCGAATAATTTATTCAGAATATATTTAAATACAGTATTGAATCAAACTAGAATATTTAATTTCTAACTGTAATGTTTGGGCCATGGGACAAAGTAATCAAAAGAAATTCACTATTTTTTTAAATGTAATGGTCATCCTACCACCTTTGTTGACTTGGGAAAACCAGAGTTAAAATATGTGAACAAAAACATCCATATTGACATGTTTCTTGGTGATGTGATGAACTCAAGGTTCCCGGAGGTATTAAGGTGGATTATAATTTACCGGTTTGTTTACAGCTGTCTGCCTTTTTTTCTTTTCTTTTTTACAATTTACATAACTCTTCTATTACACAGTATGGTGTAAATCTTCATCATTAGGTGTAATAAAATCCCATGGCCCAAATGCCCTCCCTACATATAGTTCATGGCCCCAAACATCCGGGGTCGTGGCCCATGGCCCAAATGTCTTACCATCTTGAGTGTTGGGTACCCTATTTGTAATGTCCCACTGCTTAACTTAACCTCACCCTACCCAACCTAACCTAGCCTTACCTAATGACTAGGCATTGGTACACTTCATCTTTGCAGTAGGAAACTCAAAGTTCCATCAACTACAACACTAAAAATTGAGAAAATACTGAACACAACAGTACAGGGAAGAGATCTTTACTTACTGTACATTACACTTGTTTGTAGGGTGTCCATAAAACACTCATACATATTCATGCTTTTTAAGGTTTCAATTTATGAGTACAGTACAGTGTACTACTCCTTGTACTGTAGATGCCCTCTACTGTATATACGAGTACAGCTCCTCCCCGACTTACGACCTACTCGACTTACGACCGCCCGCACTTACGACCTGCCTCGGTCGTACCAAAATTTTGTCAAATTACGTATTTTCGAGTCCCAACGTCAGTACACAGAGAACATTTTTGTTTGTTATTCACTTTTTAAAGTGACTGGCAAGCTTAAAAGTGAGAGTTCTGTGGTGCTGAGAAGAAAAAGAGACCCTCATTTTAGATTGTCTATGTATTATTTAAGCATTTTCGACTTATGACCTGGATTTGGGTCCCTTACCCCGTCGTAAGTCGGGGAGGAGCTGTATACTGTAGCTAATGTATACAAGTATCCCTTGATATGCAAATGGGTTAGGTTCCCGTTTACCGTTTTCACACTGTGTTTCATATTGTTACGCTCGACAGGGTTATCGACACTTTTTTTTTTACTGCACTGTACTTTATATATGTATGTATGTATTTTAATGTTTCTTATTAAGAATTTTAATGTCTTTTTTTTTTCAGAGCCGTAAAAGGCATCACGCTGGCAGGCTATTGACAATTTTTTAAGATCCAGTTGGGCCAGGCAGGCTCCCAACATAAGTGGTCCAAGTCCTGCACACTACTACTATCAAATATCTTGAAGGAAAACCTTAATTGGGCATTAGTCCAGATTCAGCCATGGGAGAGGTTGATAAACCTTTTGGGTGTCCCCAGCCTGGCTGTGGCATGGTAAGAATATTATTATGAATTTTCTTATTTTATTGCTAGCACAAGGAATTTTTTTTTAGTATAATATAGAACTTAATCGAAAATATTGAATGATTTGGTAGACTATCTGACAAAAATACCATTTGAATGTATGGTAGAATATACAAAATAACCCTGGTGAAAAGTACAGTATTAATGTAATCAGAGAGCCTGGTGACTGACAGCAACTACTCTACTGGGGCCTGAGGCTTTTCCTTGTGTTACCAGAGCCTACAAGAAATATCATGGGAGGATCAGTGGAGTTTTTAAGCAAATATAGAAAATCTTTATGAGAAAATGTTTGACCAGTTGAACCACAGTGAGAGGCAGATTATAAGGAAGTGACATAAGACTGTTAACATTTGTTTGCATCATAATTTTTTTTATTTGAATTCGTTATACTGGCTAAAAAAACCTCTACAGATTAAAGAAACTACAGTTTGTAAGTACAGTACTGTTTATGTTTCTTGAGGTATGTCACCATGGCTCTTTAACTAACAAACCCATAGTTGTAAAAGACAATATTATGAATAATGGTGTGAAGTTATCATCCCTGGACTCTCACCAAGATCACTTGTGTTTGTGTGGTAAAGTCTTTTTTGCCTTGATGGTCTAAGTTAGGGATCTTCAAACACAAAACCATTTTTCTAACACTATGGTATTAGTGTACAATACAGTATTACTGTATCTTATTTGGAAGTAAATTCTTTAACTATTTATTTGTTGCTTCTGTTAAAAATAAAACATTTAGGCTGCTGATGCTAATACCCTTAAGCTTACAAGTTATAATAACCACAGTGAATAAATTTTTGGTACAATTTTGGTATTTCTCATAGAGCTTCACTAATGAGGATCATCTGACAGTGCATCGTAGACGTCATGAGATGCAACTTACAGTCAACGGAGATCATCACACATCATCTCTAGTCAAACATCATGGATACATAATTGGTAAGGAACACTTTTGGAAGTTAAATAACATAAGTACTGTACAGTTATACAGTGTAATAATTTTTATGTTTCTTTATACAGTGGGGTATGCTATAACGAACGGATCCTACTACGAATATTCCTATAACGAACGGTTTTACCTATAAAATTGAGAATGCTATAACGAACGCAACTCCTACAACGAACGCGGATGAATACGGGACTATTTCGTCTGGCAAATGAATATTGTTGTACCGCGACCCACAACAAGAGCGTCAGGCGCCATCTTTGTCTCATTGTGTAGCCAGTGCACCACTGTTATTGTTGAAATTTCGTCTTTTGATGTGGAAATACGAGTTATTTGTATAAATATTTTGTTATACAAGTGTACAATTGTAACAATGAATCGTCCAAAGCGAGTGAGAAAGCTCATAACTCTTGAAACTAAGAAAGAAATCATAAAGAAACGCGAGAATGGAACAAGCATTGTGAAACTTAGTGATGAGTATGGGATGGCTAAATCGACTATATGTACGATTTTGAAGAATAAAGAGGAGTTGAAAACTGTGCAAGTGGCTAAGCGAATCTCTAGACTTAGCAAAGCAAGGTGTAATGTAATTGAGGAGACGGAAAATTTACTCTTAGTGTGGATAAAGGAGAAATAAATGGCAGGTGATAGCATTAGTGAAGCTATAATTTGTGAGAAGGCCAGACAATTGTTTGAGGATCTTAAAGCCAAGACTCCCAGTGGAAGTGATAGTGATGTGCCAGCATTTAGGGGTACCAAGGGGTGGTTTACTGGTTTCAGAAGGAGAGATAAATTACATAGTGTTGTGAGACATGGTGAATTGGTGATGCTGCTAGGGCAGATAAGGAAGCAGCTAAGGAACACCATGACATTTTTTTGAATATTATTAAAGAGGGAGGCTTTGTTTCTCAGCAGGTATTCAACTGTGATGAAACTGGACTTTTTTGGAAAAAAATGCCACGCCGTACATACATTACCAAGGAGGAAACTTCTGTCCCTGGCCATAAGCCAATGAAAGACCAGCTTACCCTCCTTCTTTGTGCTAATGCTTCTGGTGACTGCAAGATAAAGCCACTCCTTGTGTACCATGCACAAAACCCCAGAGCTTTCAAAAACATTAGGAAGACCCGCCTTGGTGTTATGTGGCGGTCAAACCCAAAGGCTTGGGTGACCAGGAGTCTTTTCTCTGAGTGGGTGATTGAGGTGTTTGGACCCAGTGTTCGGGAATACCTCAGGGAGAATAATCTTCCACTGAAAGCTTTGTTGGTGATGGACAATGCACCAGCCCACCCTCCTAATTTGATGGTTGAATTGCCAGAGGAGTTCAATTTCATCACTGTGCACTTCTTGCCACCCAACACAACACCTCTCTAACTTTAAGAAGCTGTACACAAAGGCACTGTTTAGAAAATGTTTTGCGTCCACTTCTTCCAGTGATGCTAGTTTGAAGGAATTTTGGAAGAGTCACTTCAATATAGCAGATGCTGTGTTTTTAATTACCTCAGCCTGGAAAGAGGTTACTGTGAGGTGTGTCTGTGCTGCTTGGAGGCCATTGTGGCCTGAATGTGTGCTTCAAAGAGACTTTGAAGGCTTTGAAGAGTTAGAGGAAGAGGCTGTTGTACATGAAATTGTCTCTCTGGATAATTCCATGGGCCTGGAAGTGGATGATGATGATGTTGAGGAGTTGGTGGAAGAGCACAGTAAGGAGCTGTCCACTGAGGAGCTGCTTGAGCTTCACAAAGAAGAAAATGAGACACTGAAGTGGAGCTTAACTTCTGAGGAGTCAGGGGAGGATGAGGACAAGGAGGAAAGCCGCATCATTCCAGCCAAAGATCTCAAGGATGTGTTCTTTTGCTGGAGCAAACTGTCCAAGCTTGCTGAGGATTATCATCCTGATGTTGATTCTGTGCAAAAGGCCATCATTGTGTTTAATGACAATGTTATGAACTACTTTTGGAAGGTCAAGAAATCAAGGTTGAAGCAGCCAACCCTGGATTCCTTCTTTAAAAAAGTAACAAAAGAACCTACAGACAAAGTGCCTGTAAGACAGTCACCAAAGAGGGCTAGGAAGGATGACTCCTCTCCTTCCACCTCTCCTCCCCCTTCCCCCCTCCCCCTCTGCCTCCTATCCTGCATGCTAACAACACTAAGGTAAGATAAAGTACCGTATTTTTTACATTTTCCACAGAAAATTTTCAGTGTTAAGTGGTTGTATTTGGGGGCCTGGGACGGATTAATCCTATAACGAACGAGGTTCTAGAACCAATAAGATTCGTTATAGCATACCCCACTGTATTTTAAATGTTTCTGGATATTTTTGAGAGATGTAAGAAGATGGAAAGTTTTATGCTCCCTCTAGCCCTTACCTCACTTAATGGGAGATGGTTAGAATCAAGAGCATAATTATACACAACACTCAGTCTCCTTGAATTTGTTAGTTAACCATTCTTACTTCTGTAATCAATGTAGTCTACTTTGGTGCTTCCCTTCCTCTACATGGTCCCAAATCTGGCCTACCCCTGATGCTTCACACATGCCAGTACTGCTCTTTAGTTGTAGGTCTATCCCTCAAAGTTACGCTGTACATTCCTGAATTTACGCGGGAAGTGGCGCGGACAAGCTGCGTGCGAGGTCGCTCTTATGTCACCGCTGATGTCAGATGACGTTTCGGACTGTGATTGGTCTATTTAACCTTGCTTGCCCAGTCAGCAAAACATTACTGAGTTCTTCACCCGCCACCCACCACAGCCAGCCCAAGTCAGTGATAGTGAGGGTATGGACTTTGAGGGGTTTGACGCGGAGGCCCTGCTAGCCTCTGTGGTGGATAGAGACACAGTTGAGGGCCAATAATCTGCCCTCTGCCTCGGAACCAACCCCCCCATCCCTGTGTGCCCAGCCATATCTTCTACTAACGTAAGTGTTAAAAAACCTAATATTATTGATATTTCTCTTAAGTATTAATTGCGTGTGCATACCATCATAAAATTAAGATGTTATTTTTACTACAACGTACGTACAGTATTGTGTCGGAAAAAGTGTAGTCTGGCGGTCGGCCCAGTCTCTATTTCAATTAATCCCATATGTTCTGTTATTTCGTTTACGTGTTTCGCGTTATATGCGAACCTCCATGGGTTTAATTGACCGCGTAAAACGAGACTATACTGTACAGGGAAAGGAAATTACTGTCTAGAACGAATGGCTCTGTCCCCGCTGCAAAAATGCCAGCAACTTTAAAACTACCCTTAGACATTCTTGGGTACATCCAGGGTGTCATCTGCGAATAATAGTGGACCGGGAAATAAAAATCCACGAATTATGCAGGTGTTCTGTATAATTAACTCTGAAGATCTGTATTCATTCAGTCTCGTCAGCTCTTCTCTGTCAAGCTTATTACTGTTCACTGAAATTATACATCTTTTGTAAACGATTATTACTTTGGTGTCGTTTATATTCCCTTTCAATATCTGTTGTAGGTTTCACCAAGATAAGCATTCTTCTTAACTCTTTCATGTCTTTAATGTTCATCCTGAGAATAAGAATTGTAGGTCTTTGCAGATTTAAAAAATCACTTAAAGTTTTTTTTTCCTGTGTTGCAGACCAGACACCTACTCCAACAAGGTTCTTACGGCAATGTGAGGAAGTGGGACTGTTCCAGGAAATAAACTTGAACCCCTTTGATGAACAGTTTAGAAGAGCATCACTTCTCAGGTCACATCACTCTCTCACTGAGGTAAAGACACTTCTCAGGTCATGTCACTCTCTCACTGAGGTTAAGACACTTCTCAGGTCACGTCACTCTCTCACTGAGGTTAAGACACTTCTCGGGTCACGTCACTCTCACTGAGGTTAAGACACTTCTCAGGTCACGTCACTCTCTCACTGAGGTTAAGACACTTCTCAGGTCACGTCACTCTCTCACTGAGGTTAAGACACTTCTCAGGTCACGTCACTCTCACTGAGGTTAAGACACTTCTCAGGTCACGTCACTCTCTCACTGAGGTTAAGACACTTCTCAGGTCACGTTACTCTCTCACTGAGGTAAAGACACTTCTCAGGTCACGTCACTCTCTCACTGAGGTTAAGACACTTCTCAGGTCACGTCACTCTCACTGAGGTTAAGACACTTCTCAGGTCACGTCACTCTCACTCTCTTCACTGAGGTTAAGACACTTCAGGTCACATCACTCTCTCACTGAGGTCACGTTCTCACTCACTTCTCAGGTCTCACTCTCTCACTGAGGTAAAGACACTTCTCAGGTCACGCCACTCTCACTGAGGTAAAGACACTTCTCAGGTCACGTCACTCTCTCACTGGAGGTTAAGACACTTCTCAGGTCACGCTCTCTCACTGAGGTTAAGACACTTCTCAGGTCACGTCCTCTCACTAAGGTTAAGACACTCAGGTCACGCCACCTCACTGAGGTTAAGACACTCAGGTCACTCTCACTGAGGTTAAGACACTTCTCAGGTCACGCCACTCTCACTGAGGTTAAGACACTTCTCAGGTCACGCCACTCTCACTGAGGTTAAGACACTTCTCAGGTCACATCACTTCTCACTGAGGGAGACACTTCTCAGGTCACGCATTTCTCACTGAGGTAAAGACACTTCTCACTCTCACTGAGGTAAAGACACTTCTCAGGTCACGTCACTCTCTCACTGAGGTTAAGACACTTCTCAGGTCACGTCACTCTCACTGAGGTTAAGACACTTCTCAGGTCACGTCACTCTCTCACTGAGGTTAAGACTTCTCAGGTCACGTTACTCTCTCACTGAGGTAAAGACACTTCTCAGGTCACGTCACTCTCACTGAGGTTAAGACACTTCTCAGGTCACGTCACTCTCACTGAGGTTAAGACACTTCTCAGGTCACGTCACTCTCTCACTGAGGTTAAGACACTTCTCAGGTCACGTTACTCTCTCACTGAGGTAAAGACACTTCTCAGGTCACGTCACTCTCTCACTAAGGTTAAGACATCATACAGTCTTACATAATTACAACAGGAACCTAAAAATCAGTAGGATAAGAGACACAAATTAGGAACTGATTGAGCTATTTTATACAGATGATTTGGCTCTTGTAACGTGATGTAGAAAGAAGTTGCAAGTGTCAGTGAATAAATTGAAAGAAAAGTTTGTAATAATAGGAAGTTTATAGTCAATATGAGTGAAAGAAAACGAATAAGAGTGAATCAAGGAGACAGAGAAAAAGATAATTTGAATGAAGAGAATGAAAGTGATGTGTACCTGATCATGGATGGAACATGTGTGAGGCAGTAGAGAAATATATTAAAAAATGACAAAAGTTTGGAATTATAGAGGAATAATTACACTTACTTTATTGTCTGACTGTGAGTCATGGATGAAGGACACATGCAAGAATTAAATATAGAAGTGATGAGAATGATTTTCTTGAGAGCAGTACACAGGGTGGATAGTGTGTTGGAATACAGAAATAATGAGTTGTGGGAATGTAAGAATTGTGAGATAGAGAGCTAACCAAGGTGCACTTAGCTGATGTAGCAATTGTGAGAGCATATGAAGTGAAAAACTTAACAAATGTAGATAGTAAGAGAAATATGGGAAGACCTAGAAGGAAATGGATGAGTTCGGTGAAGGTCATAGTAGGTGAGGGTAATAAGCATCCAGGAAACAGCTGTGTGTGTGAATGGTGAGATACTTCAGCCTCAAGGGTTGCGTATTCTTAGGGATGAAGATACAACTGGTGGGTAATGTTATGTTGAGTCAACTAACAGATAATCTGCTTCTGGAGGTCTAATACTGGAACATATCCTTTAGAGTACAGCAGTAAGAATGGACAAATGACAACAAGTGATGAGAGAGTCTGTCTTTGACCCTAGTTTTTGCTGCTCCTTATTATTGTAGAAATAGGCTAGAGAGTGTTAAGAAACATCAATGTTTTATACATGTAAACTATACCTGTATGCATCTATTTCATTTTTTTATTTCAAATGTTTGTTTAATTTTTTCAGTATCGTTGTTTCTTTTAGGTAAATATTCATGTTTAATTTTTTCAGTATCGTTGTTTCTTTTAGGTAAATATTCACTTTTCTCGTCCAGGCTCTTGGAGGGAATGGAGGAGAAAGCCTTGACACACCACGAGTACTCCCACCTGTAGATTCTGATGAAACTATTTCTTCCACGTCTCGAGATGATGTGTCTGTCACGTCAACCACGGCCATGACCACTGCCACCATCACCACGTCTAGCATCTCTGCATCTCGTTTACAAACTACCACCTCGGGCTGCACTCCACCGCAGTCCTCTTCAAGGTAAGAAACTTTCTTTCTTCAGTCTTGGATAATGCAATGGCATATGACCTAAGCTGTTGCGTTGCCAGGGATGTTATGACCACAATCAATCAATTAGTCTGGGATGCTGTTTCCTATTGTATACAATATACTTTACAAGGTAGGCAAAATTTAGAGTGGGTGAAGACTCACTCCTCCCTAGCTGCTGTAACATGTGTTCTGTTAAGTTATTCTCTCTTCACAAGGCCAAAATGTCTAATTTGAGCATTATTGAAATTATGTTGATTATGTGGAATTTTAAATATTGCTCTGTGGACATAAATCAGAGATGGCTGCAACAATGTATAGATTATTTAGATTAATTTTAAGTAGTACCCTGAGTGGCCAACTTAAAAATTCACAGTCAATTGTTCTAAATCAATTATTTTAATATACAGTAGTACCCAGTTACTCGGTCAATTGGACCCATGGGGTACCGCAGAAAGTGAAAACCACGTAAAGTGAACAACAGAACATATGGGATTAATTCCAATAGAGACTGGCCTGACCCCCAAACTCCACTTTTTCCAACACAATACCTATGTTGTAGTAAAAATAACATCTTAATTTTATGATGGTATGCTCACACAATTAATATTTAAGAGAAATACAGTCGCCAGGTTAATGTCCATTCAAATAATGGACTTAAATTCCCTCCCAGCTCACTAGCTCCTACCTCTGAGAAATGTTTCGGTGAAAACACTAGATTTTAATGTTTAGTAATAAATAATACCTCAGACTAAAGTTAGGATAATATAATTGACATTTCTGGATTCCTTGCAGGTCAGGGAATATTTTGAATGTAAACTTCATATATTTTGCACAAACGATAAAATATTTGCTTTGTGTAAACCAAATTATTACATTAGATCTAAAATTTGTATGTTTAATGCCAAATCCATGATGTTTATATTCAAAATGATCATCATATTGTAAGAATTCCAGCAATGTAAATTATATTCTGGCCGGGTAATTTGTATGAATTTTATGAGCTAAATACAAAAAAATATACTTCACGCGTATATGAGTAGATGCACCGCGGAAAGTGAAAGTCCGGTTCTGGCAAGGTACCGCGTAAGTGAGAAATCGTGGAAAGTGAAACAGTGTAAAGCGGGGTAATACTGTAGTGCAGTAAACTGTAAAGATGAGTGGTTCTATTTGTGTAAGATGGGGATATGAGGCAGTACAGAATGTTGAATATTGTTGTTCTTTCTTGCCATTAATTTTTTTTTTGTGCATTATTACATCAAATCATTATCCATAAAGAAGATAATTTATTTATAAATAGCAAACAACTCATCATGGAGTCATTATGAGCAATATAGTTAACAGATTATTCATCCTTAACACTTCACCCCCCCTAGGGTACCAGACCTGGGCTCAAGGTGTTGGAACTTTCTTGTATGCTTGGATCTTACTCAGCTGAAGCTTACATGTGGAGGGAGGGTCATAACCCATGTCTGGTAAAAAGACCAGGTGACCTAAATGATGAAATCTAAGTAGGTCCTTTGTGTGTCTTTGTCTTCCAGAGTCATAGAAGTCGAGGGAGACCTAGACAAGACTGAACAATTACCCAGACGGCTCTCTCTCAACGTCTCTTCAGCCGCTGAAGCAAGTCAACAGTCAAGCTCTGTGATATCCACACCTACACCTGTCATTACTGCAGGGTAAGTTGTATCTGTCATCTAATCTCTAAATACAGCGTACTGGGATTTAGGTGTAATTTATGTAGATATTGTGATTATGTATACAGAAAATATTAACCCTTTGGCCCCAGGTGACGTTCCAGAACGTTTGCCTATTTTCCCGCCTTTTTTATTATTATTATTTTTGGAAAACTTGATTTTTTTTCCAATTTATCCCTGCGGGGTGGGGGGTACTGCCAGCAGCACCTTAACCCAGGGCTTAAGGGTTAAGCATGAGCTCTGATACGGAATAATAATGTACAGTTTAACAAGTTTACTGACTTATCGTTCTCTGAAACTTGCATAATTTTGATGGTAGATTATGTTGTCCAAAATGTTAGGAAAGAAAGACTAACAACTTTGAAATGTTTTGGTGGATTATTGTCTTGCAGGCCATCAGTGACCCAGTCCCTTGGTGTAGTGGATGTGGCTGGTGGGAGTGTGAAGATAAATGGGCTGGCACAGTCCTCCCCCCAGCAGCCAGCCCTCTGTGCTGCCGCCAGCTGTGTCCCTCCATCTCCAAGTGCCACTGTCCTTCAGCTGCTCCTCAGGTCTGTTACCAATACCTTACAAGTACTCCACTCAACTTAAATCACAAAATATTGTTCTCCGGTAATATAAAATTTAAATTTTTATCTTCCTCTCTTAACTTACAGTACAGTAGATGGATACACTAACATATCTCAGAATATTTTAATTTTGAAAGGAAAATTTAATGTGGATCACATCAAGGGATTTAGGAATCTCAAAATTGAGAGTAGGGTAAGATGGTGCAAGAGTAGTGTCAAAAGTGACAGGAATTGTTTTCAGTAAGTGGGAACCTTTGACTTAAGTGAATACCAGATCTTTTCATTGATTAAATTTAATTATAATGAACCCTTGAAGATCCGGACTAAAAGTGGGGGACCACCTGTCCAGAAAAGCCGATTGTCCGAATTTCCCTGCAAATAATAAATGATAAAAGAAACACCAAAAATACAGTACTAATGTAGTGATAAACAAATTAGCATATATAAACCAAGCATTTACCTACGATAACATAATAAGAAACATTGTATCATTACTAGAGTGAATTAAATAATATTACCACAAACAACAATTGTCAACTCTGTTTTATGTTTCCCACCTCCTTGGGCACCTGTGTCCAAGCAACTGATGGGTCAAGCAGCGCCCACGGGCCTAAAATGTTCTTTGCTCTGGTTTGGTAATGTTTCTTAGGGAAGCTTCTAGGAGGCTTCTTAGCCCAGAACCCCCAAATCTTTTGTCCGGATTTCCCGAGTCCGGATCTTCGAGGGTTTACTGTACTGTATATCACTTAATTTTTTAACCTAGTTATGTCTGTACTTTTCAGCACAATAACATATGATGTTTCATCTGATACACTCTTGTAGATTTTGAATAAATTTCATATTTTATTTGCTTTCTACAGGCTCGTGGTCAGTTGATTTTTTATTTCACTAATATTTTAATTAACTTATTAAATGTTTTGTTTAAGATTACCCAATGGTCAAGCAATCCCAGTTGAAATTCCTGCAACTCCAGTTGTTTCTTCATCCAATTCAAGTGGAACCACAAATGGCACAGTCTCCTCCATTGCTGGTTCACTACCTCACTCAGTAGAAAGTAGATCACCACATCAGTCACTTGCCAAGATGGTAAGAACTTGGATTCCTTAGAAGGACTTTTGTGTTATTCCATCCATTCTTGTCCCTTGTGCATTTCCTTGTGAACTATGTGTACTGTACAGTATATAATATCCATTCTCTCTGTCTGTCTGTGTGTTACTTATGCATATCAACAGTTTTGAAGATAGAGAGATTAAATTTGGTAGGGAGTTGTGGGTGACCTAAGGTATGGCTGTGTCCCTCCTGCTGGGTGAAGTCGTGTAACTTATTGTACCTCATTTAGTAACTTTTTGAACGTGCTCCATTTTTCTACAAAAAGATTTGTGTTACCTGCCCAACAAAATTTAATTAATTTTAAGTGTGATTGGTGAGCTTTATCCCCTACATACACAAAAATGGAATGCAAGAAACATGAAACATCCAGTAATGTTGGCCACTGTTCCTGTAGCTAACATCCACTGTTGATGGCTGTCATTTTGGTGTTAAAAGAGTTCAAAATATTATATTAACATGTAAAGTTCAAAGAAAAATCACAGCAGTTTTGTAAAAAAAACTATTATGATTTAATGCATGAGAAGTGATGACTTGTATAGGATACAGTGTTTCTTACTGAGATGTTAAAGGTTAGTTTAGAAGAAAAGTTGAATTAGGCAGAGACAAAGATACCAGATTTAAGGTGGAACAACACAGTGACTTGAGGTACTTGGTGTGAAAGAGTGTAAAGTCTTGTATTTAGTGAAGGCACATATGGGAGAGGTGTCAGTGTGAGGCATCATGTTTTAAACAGCAACAATTCTGAACTAAGTTTTTTTTTTCAGAAGTTAAAACAAGCCTTGGCCTCCAGCAGTACTGCAGCACGGCCAGGCTGTAGTAAGATATCACGAGCCAATACAGCTGACCGCATTGCTGAAATGACCAGGTCACGTAATTTCAGTGGCACCAGTAGTACTGAGGTCAGTTGCTTTTGATGCACAATCAGTAATATTCAGTAGTTGATGTATTGCGATAAGGAGTTAAGGGTCATACATACTCAGTTTATGGCCTTATTGTGACCCTTTTATTGACTATCATTATATTTGCTTGTAGGTGATTTATCTTAATTTGTTCTAAAAAAAATCATGATAACTGATGTATAATATAAAGTACAGTACAGTATTGGTATATAATGTAAACCAAAACATTTAGTTTTTGTTGTGTTTGAGTAGGGTGAGGGGGAGGAAGACAGCACAAGTGGTAATGGTAACATTTTGAAAGGAGAGCGAAGGCGCCGCCATTCTTCAGATAATGAAGATCCTGCAGAGAAACGAAAAAAATTCCTAGAAAGAAACAGGTAAGATTGAGTTTGTATTTTGAAAATGTTAATAGTTGTAAATATTTCAGTTTCATGCAGATTCCTCAACAAAGATTACTATAACTTATAACTTATTTTGCATAAGCTGTAAGTTTCCTGCATTATGAAAACCGAGTAGTCACCCTTTTGCCTCCACCATCTGCTCCTTGGCCACCATTGCCTCCTCTTTCTCTGTTTCCTCTTAAATCAATTGTCTCTTGTTATCTTCAGAAGTCTCTGCCCATTTATTTTTTTATCCATATGTTTTCAGTCTTGTTGCTTGATATCCTCTATAATTTCTTCCTCTTTCAGTGCCCTTTGCCTCAAGACAGTGTTTCTAAATCTGTTCCATCTTGATTTTTCAAAGATTTCTTCAGAGCCATTATATAAAAAAATGTTAGGTAGGTCAAGGGGCTTCATCCCTCCCGCGGCAGGGCATGTCATAGTACATTAAACCAATCACAGCTAGCGGGGAGGGAGGTAAGGATGCTTGGCCCAATCACAGTCCGATACGTCATATGACGTCACCGATAACTCAACAAAGACATACACTGCGCAACCTACTCGCGCCGCTTACCCAACATGGCGGGAGGTTTGAATCCAAAAATGGCGCGGCGCGAGATGACAGCCAGCCGCTCTCCGCGTATATGAGTAGATGAACCGTTTAAAGCGGGAATTCCGGTTCTGGCGGGTTACCGCGTAAATGTAGAAACGCTTAAAACTGAAACGCTTAAAACTGAAACGCTTAAAACTGAAACGCGTAAAGCGGGGTATTACTGTACTGTGTACAGTACTGTTCTCACAAGGAGTATAATGTAAGCTGAAATATGTGAATGAAAAATAAGATAATTTAGGAAGCATTGTGTGAAGTGGTTTAATGTGATGTGTTAAATGTTACTGGAGATAGGACGATGTTATTTGCTTTTGAACTATATTAAGATAAATGGGTTGAAAGTATAACAATGTAACCGATATCATTTTGTTTTAATGTTAACTAATTGTGGTTCATTTTGTGTCTTTCAGAGCAGCTGCCATAAGATGTAGAGAAAAAAAGAAAAAATGGATTGAAAATTTGTCTATAAAATATGATGAGTTGGGATCCATCAATCAGAAACTACAGACTGAAGTATCATCTCTACGTTCTGAAGTTGCAATCCTAAAATCAATGCTTTTACAACACAAAGACTGTCCAGTTACTCTGGCCATGCAGGGAGGTGTGTGTGTCTATTTATGCAAACAGTGAACCTTTTATTGTGTAGCTAACTATGTACAGTAGAATCCCAGTTATCCGGCATCTGCGGGGAGTGAGAGGTGCCAGGGAAAGAGTTTTTCTGGTTAGTTGGAACTCACTCTTAGGATCCTCCAGTAAATTCTACAATTCCCAGTGCTACAGGTTGACTGTACAGTACAAATTCGTTTCTCAGAAAAACAGATTTTTTTAACACTTATTCCACTCGATACAGTATAAATGATGTGATTTAGAAATAAAGAAAATTTAATATAAAACTATAAAATAAAGAAATTGAAGAGCAAGGGTGTGTGTGGGAAGTGAACGTGTGTGGAGGTGGCGAGCTATAACTACAGCGTCAACTTGCTAGCCCAGCTGCCATGTTTATTGTTACTTGTAATGAAACTACTTTATAAAAGTTGTTGAAAAATCATTATAATATTCTAATATGACTTATAAATAAATAAATAAAATATAATATAAAACTATAAGATAAGAAAAATGAAGAGTATGGGTGTGTGTGTGGAGGCTGTTATAGCCAAGGCCTTGGCTATACTGTAACTATGGCGTCGACTTGCTCGCCCAACTGCCTCGTATGTTATTAGTTGTTAGGAAACTATAAAAGTTGTGGGAAAATATAAAATGAAACTATAAAATATCACATAAATTTTGCTGTTATATTATCATGACCCCTTCCAAGACCACAACAACTATGAGTACTTGGCCAGGAAGGTTAACACATGAGGAGCATTGGTGTGTATATGTGGGAAGTGAATGTGTGGTGAGTTATGGCTATAACTGTGTGGCTACGCTCCCTCTCGATGTGATGCCACGGTATACACACAGCCGGGGCGAAAGCAGCTACACATGTGCAAGTCTGCTGGTTGGCTGTATAAACTGTGTCACATTGCCCACAAGATGGTTTGAATGTGGAAGGAGCAATTTTTTATACATAACGTATGTGCTATTGTATTTTATGATTGGCTATGTATATATTTTATTGTTTATCACTAATAAATACGGCAATTCATCCCTGTTGCATACAGTATTTAAACTTATGATTCTAGCTGATTTGGAAGGAATTTTTTGTTATTTTTAATTTTGGTGCTGGTTAGTTGACTCTGCATGTTTACTGGATATTGGATAACTGAGATTCTATTGTATTGGGTTATTGGGTTATTTTTAAAAAGCAATTTTCTACATTTGTAACAACTTTGTCTAAATACAGTGTTGATAAAAAAAAATTAAACACTTTAGGTGTTGCATCCAGCTATGTCAGCATTCTAGTCTTACAGCCTCTACTTAACCATTTGTCTTTCTCTGTGTTTAAAGAATACCGAGGTGTTAGAATGTGTGTGGATTAATGGGGATAAAATGAAAAGAGTGACTGAAATAGAATGAAAGAACTTGTATGTTGTGGTTTAGAGCAAAACAAGGTTGACAGGCAAGTTTCTGGCCGATACTACTTCAATAACCCATGTTAAGAGCCTGGGTCTACTCTCTATGACCAGGTGACACCCAGTTACATAAGCCAAATCCCAATGGAACTTGGTTATTTTTCTTATTTTAGTACTATAAATGCCATTGAAACTCCAGTTCCTGGTGCATTAGAGATAAATCCCTTTGATAAATACTAAATTTTGAATTCTCACACAATGCAGTGCAAAAAGAGCTTACCTTTTAGTTTATCTTCTCTCAGTAATGGTGCACAATTAAAAATATTAAACAAATTCAAGTTTAGTAACAACTAAAATTGTTACAATAAACATGTTTGATTTTGTTTATTGTGTATTTTAACTATTTGGTGCTCACGAAATGAGTAACAATGTGAGAAATTAAGTTAAATGTGATAAAATCTTCCCTAGTAGTTGTCTCCCCAGCTCACTTTTTATATTATTTTTTTTTCAAGACCCAATCACATCCCTGCTTTGGCCAAGTTATTCCACCCTCAACTGCCATGCCTAGTACTTCCCTACACTTAATTCCTTTCCACTCATTATTTTTCTTATTTTATAGTTTTATTTTATACAGGTACTGTACTTTTATTTCTAAGTCACATTAGAGTATTCTTGAAATTTGGAGAGTGAAAAGACAAAAAGAAGTGGGACTTTGCCATTAGTGCCAGAACAAACAAGTACCTTTAACATGTAAACATATATCACGAGTTCTACGCAGGGTACCCAGAACAAAGCAATCGCAAAACTCGCGAGGCCACTATTTCTTTTCCTGTCAACTTTAGAATTTTTGTCCCTACATTAATACTCACCACAATTTTAAGGGGTAACCAATCTTTATTGCATATTTTTGTTTAGGTCATGGGAAAGTTTAGTTTAACCTTAGATTTTTTTTTTTATTAATTTAATTTCTTATTTTTATTTTTTGTAAAGCCTAATTCTATTATGTTGCTCAGATAGAATCCTTCACTGTTTGTACCTCTTACAGATGGCAGCTTGGACTGTGTAAACTGCAGTAGTGACTTGGCTCCCTTACCACCAATATTGGCACCTTTGTCAGTGGGTGTTCACATTTCTGGCCAGCCTCAACACAAACCTCGCACCCGTTCTCTCTCTCTACCATCGATACCCTCGTCTAGTGGAACAGTGATGGAGCCTCTGCCAGTGAACTTATCGTGTTCAACTTACACCGTTTCCCCAGCATGTACAGCGGTAACTTCTGTATCTTCGTCAACCAAGGTACATTGTAAAGTTTTAGCCAGTGCTTACCCTTCAATAGGACAGGATTTGTGCTTAATGTATTGGGAATCATTTGCAGGGCCTAAAGATGTGCTGTACAGTACTATATATTGGTATGTGGGAGACCAAGAAAGTAACCAGGTTTCGATACCAGAACAGGAAGATAGGGTTGTAGGGGAAAGAAAGAAGGGGAGGAGAGTGGAGAGAAAAGATAAGAAAAGGAAGGGAAGGACTAAAAGTAGTTCTCGGCTTAATTTTAGCAGTTTCGTCATCAAAATTTTTAGACGTCAAGAAGCAAAACTTTTATCCTGCCATGATCATTGGGCTGTTGGACTAATATTTTCCACAAATAACTTTCTTCTTGTGTATCCTTGAAGTAGCTGTATTATACTCTAGACCAGGGGCAATGAACCTTTTTGAGAGCGTGTGCCCAAATTGGCGATAATATTCTAAAAAATTATCTCGCGTTCCCGTGGGAATTTTGAGCAGAAGATTATTATTATTACTGTATATTGGTATTTTATAAAGATTGTATAGAGAAAGAGAACAAAATGCTTGAAAGCAATCTTAGAGAAGTCTGTTTAGGCAACCAGTAACTCTTCTGAATTGTTTTAAATGGGACAGCTTAAGGAATTACATGTTATTTATAACTAGTAATTCACAAGAGGTAAAATTAATGAATTACGGACAATAATAATGGCCCTTCATTTTAGAAGAAAGGAGGAGTCCTGTTGATTATTTACGTGTATTCATTTTTTTACTATTAACAAAAGTATAACAGAGAGAGATTGAAATAAATGAAAGCATTATAGAAAAAGCCTGTTCAAAAAATTATTTATATCAATGTGGTGGGTGTGTGTGTGTTGGTGGTGTTGGGGGGTGTGTGTGGGTGGGTGTGTGTGGGTGTGTGTGTTTGGTGGTGTTGGGGGGTGTGTGTGTGTTGGGGTGTGTTGTGTGTGTGTTGGGTGTTGGGGTGTGTGTGTGGGTGGTGTTGGGGGTGTGTGTGTGGTGTTGGGGTGTGTGTGTGGTGTTGGGGTGTGTTGGTGGTGTTGGTGGTGTTGGGGGTGTGTGTGTGTGTTGGTGGTGTTGGGGTGTGTGTGTGTGTTGGGGTGTTGGGGTGTGTGGTGTGTGGTGGTGTTGGTGGTGTGGTTGTGTGTTGTGTGTGTGTTGGGGGGTGTGTGTGTGTTGGTGGTGTTGGGGGGTGTGTGTGTTGGTGGTGTTGGGGGTGGTGGTGTGTTGGTGGTGTTGGTGGGTGTGTGTGTTGGTGGTGTTGGGGGTGTGTGGTGTGTTGGTGGTGTGTGGGGTGTGTGTGTGTTGGTGGTGTTGGCTGGTGTGTGTTGGGGTGCTGTGTGTGTGTGTTGGTGTGTGTTTGGTGGGGGGTGTGTGGTGTGTTGGTGGTGTTGGGGGTGGTGTGTGTTGGTGGTGTTGGGGGTGTGTGTGTGGTGGTGTTGGTGGTGTGTTGGGGGGGGTGTGTGTGTGTGTTGGTGGTGTTAGTTGTGTGTGTGTTGGTGGTGTTGGGGTTGGGGTGTGGTGTTGGCGTGGTGTGTGTTGGTGGTGTTGGGGTGTGGTGGTGTTGGGGGTGTGGGTTTGTGGTGTTGGGGGTGTGTGTAGTGGTGGTGTTGGGGGGTGTGTTGTGTGGTGGTGTTGGGGGTGTGGGTGTTGTGTGTGTGTTGGTGGGGTGTAGGTGTGTGTGGTGTGTGTGTGTGTGTGTGTTGGTTGGATGTGTGTGTGTGTGTGTGTGTGTGTACAGTGTGTTGTGTGTGTGTGTGTGTGTGTGTGTGTGTGTGTGTGTGTGTGTGTGTGGTGTGTGTGTGGTGTGTGTGTGTGTGTGTGTGTGTGTGTGGTGTTGGGTGTGTGTGTGTGTGTGTGTGTGTGTGTGTGTGTGTGTGTTTGGGTGTGTGTGTGGTGTGTTGGGGTGTGTGTGTGTTGGTGGTGTTGGTGTGTGTGTGTGTTGGTGTGTGTTGTGTGTGTGTGTGTGTGTGTGTGTGTGTGGGGTGTGTGTGTGTGTGTGTGGTGGTGTGGGGTGTGTGTGTGTGTGTGTGTGTGTGTGTGTGTGTGTGTGTGTGTGTGTGTGTGTGTGTGTGTGTGTGTGTGTGTGTGTGTGTGTGTGTGTGTGGGTGTGTGTGTGGGTGTTGTGTGTGTGTGTGTGGGGGTGTGGGTGTGTGTGTGTTGGTGTGTTGGGGGTGTGTGTGTGTGTGTGTGTGTGTTTGTGTGTGTGTGTGTGTGTGTGGGTGTGTGTGGGTGTGTGTGTGTGTGTGTGTCGGGTGTGTGTGTGTGTGTGGGTGTGTGTGTGTGTGTGTGTTGGTGTGTGTTGGTGTGTGTGTGTGTGGTGTGTGTGTGTGTGTTGGGTGTGTGTGTGTGTGTTGGTGTGTTGTGTGTGTGTGTGTGTGTGTGTGTGTGTGTGTGTGGGTGTGTGGTGTGTGTGTGTGGTTTGGGGTGTGTGTGTGTGTGTTTGGGTGTGTGTGCTGGCGGTGTGTGTGTGTGTGTCGGGGTGTGTGTGTGTGCCGGTGTGTGGTGTGTGTTGGGGGTGTGTGTGGGGGGTGTGTGTGTGTGTATGGTGTTGGGGGTGTGTGTGTGTGTGTCGGGTGTGTGTGGTCGGGGTGTGTGTGTTGGTGGTGTTGGGGTGTGTGTGTGTGTCGGGTGTGTGTGTTTGGTGGTGTGTGTGTGTGTTGGTGGTGTGGGTGTGTGTGTGTGTGGTGTCGGTGTGTGTGTTGGTGGTGTTGTGTGTGGTGGTGGTGTTGGTGTTGGTGTGTGTGGGTGTTGTGTGGGTGGGTGTGTGGGTGTGTGTGTGTTGGGGGGGTGTGTGGCTGGTGGTGTGTGTGTGTGTTGCGGGGTGTGGGGGGTGTGTGTGTTGGTGGTGGGGGTGTGTGGGTGGGTGTGTGTGTGTGCGTGTGTGTTGGTGGTGCTGGTGGTGTTGGGGGGTGTGCAAGGGGGTGTGTGGGTGTGTGTGTGTGTTGGCGGTGTTGGGGTAAGCTGGTGGTGTTGGGGTGTGCAGGAAGAAGTGCAAGTGTGTGTGTGTGGGTGTGTGGTGTGTGGGGGTGTGTGTGTGTTGGTGGTGTTGGGGGTGTGTGTGTGTTGGTGGGGTGTTGGGGGGGGGTGTGTGTGTGTGTTGGTGGTGCTGGGGGGGTGTGTGTGTGTGTTGGTGGTGTTGGGGGTGTGTGTGTGTGTGTTGGTGGTGGGGTGTGTGTGTGGGTGGTGTTGTGTGCTGTGTGTGTGTTGGTGTGGCTGGTGGGGTGTGTGTGGGTGGGTGTGTGTGTGTGTTGGTGGTGCTAGGTGTGTGTGTGTTGGTGGTGCTGGGGGGTGTGTGTTGGTGGTGCTGGGGGGTGTGTGGCTGGCTAGGGTGTGTGTGTGTTGGTGGTGTTGGTGGTGTTGGAGGGTGTGTGTGTGGTGTTGGTGGTGTTGGAGGGTGTGTGTGTGGTGTTGGAGGGTGTGTGTGTATGTGTTGGGTGTGATATTTCTTAGATATAATTATAATGGCTGTAGATGTGGTACTTAGGTTATTCTGTAGCTAATGTTAAGTCTCAAAATAGAAACATTTAAGTTTTTTTTATGGCAATATAATTGTTTAATTTACTGTACTGTATGTTATTGGAATTACCAAAGATTGTTAATGATAAGACCATGTTTGTGGCTTATGACTGCCATGTCTAGTAATCCATGTACTGTAGTCATCTTAGATAAACTCAGGGGAGCTGGATGTTATCAGTGACAGGTTGAGACAAGTGTTGCCATAAAGATATATCCTGCATCCTGGTCTTTTGTTACATGCATTTAATGAAATATGTCAACTAATTTTTGTGTGCTTAATTAACCATAGTGTTTCTTACAGGTGGGTGTTATACCAGCAGTATCTCCTGTAGCAGCCTCCATGAGCCCTGTCAACTTGACTAACAGTCTCATCACAACTAGCCAACACCCAGCTGCCCTCAACCCTACCACTACCAGTGCCCGTCTAAGTCAGCCTGGAGCAATCTTTAAGCTTTCACATGCACCCTTAGCCCACAAACACACCTCCAGTCCTCAGCTGCTTATCCCAGCCACAGGAGCCTCTCAGGTAAGAGAGCTTTTATGTTCATTATATAACACAAGATTTAGATTTGGTGATCAGGAAATGTAGGTAATTAGTTTTAAGATGTTCATTGACTGACTCCAATCTCTCTCGCTTAGTGCAGTGATAAAGATGACGGAAAGATTGATGCACTTTGTGTCTTCTCGTTCACTCCTCGTGTTTAGGAAACATACTCATTGCATTTTCAACTGGGTCATTTGAAAATGCATCCATATATGTGAAACATCAGTTGTCACAATCCTTTCCCAAACATAGAACTCTTGCTTGATATATTGCCACAGCTGTTTGTGTTAGGTACCACCAAACACTTGTTCCCATCCTATCACTTATTTTATAATTTCTCATGCATCTACTGCACCCTTATTTCTAGCTTTTTATGCTGTTATCATATTTTTATACAACCTCTTTCAATATGCAGTAATCCCGTGTTTTTTGCATTTTTTTTAATCGCGGTTTTGACCATTAGCTTTTTTTTTTTTTAATTATTCAGCGATACCCCGATTAACGAACACAATTCGTTTCACAGAGTTGTTCGTTAACCGAAAATTTCGTTAACTGAATATTATTTCAATGGGATATTGGGTAATTTGTTCCAACTCACAGAAAAAGTATACAATTCCCAAGCAGTCCGGATTTTTGGACTTCTACTGTACAGAACTGTACTGTACAGTACACCTGTACTGTATACTGTACAGTATAATAATAAATAAAAAACAATAGAATACTGTATTTTAACTTACTTTGAGGTGTGTATGTCGTATTACCGGCAGCTTTGTTTTCATATCAAACACCTGATTGTAGAGGCTGTATTATCAATATGTGAACTAAATTTCAGAATGACTAATAATTTTAATGTAAAAATGCGAAAATAGTCAAGAGACCAACAAACTCAATGTTCACTCCACTGTAAACAGCTGAGAAGCTTTGTTGGGTGATTCAATCAGCTGATGGGTGCACAAAAACTGTTCTATGCACTGTCTATATTATCAATATGTTAACTATATCTTAGAATGACCAATAATTTAAAAAAAAAATGCAAAAATACTCAAGTGCACAACTTTCTTGATATTTACTCCACTGGAAACGAATGTAAACATAGAACCAATTATTGTATTGGCGGACTGGCCGATCAGCTGATGCGCACAGCAAAACGTGTTTCTAGTAAAGCTTTCGTTATTCGAAGTTTTGTTCGTTAATTGAACTGAAAATCCTTATGGGAGCTAATTAGTTAACTGAAATTTTTTAATTGGACCGTTCGTTAATCGAGGGTCCACTGTATATATATAAAATATCCATTTTTGATATTCCCGTGTGTGGTGCGGCAAACAGACGCCACCCTTTCCCGCCTCAGACACCCGCTGCTTCGAGAAGCCTCAGTCCACACGTGCCTACCGTACTGTGAACGCTACTGTGATTACCTCTTCTGTTTGTCCTCTCACGTGCATTCCACATGGTCCGGGACATAAGCCAGTTTCATCAAAGGCAAATATTACTTGCAAAGACTCTAAAGTGACCAAGAGAACAAGAATAGTGATGACCTTAACAGAAAAAACAGTTTTATTGGACGAGCTCAGAGGTGGTATGAGCTATGGCTCGAGATGTGGTGAAGACTGACAAGTCATTTGTGTCTTTTTGTCAGAATACAAGTTTCAAGTGGAGGAATGTGGGTGGAAGAGGACTGGCTGGCGTGACTGTGTGAGGGCGGGCAGATGCCGGGACGGCAGGGAGAGGCTGGCAATGCGGGTGTTGCCGACCTCAGCGAAATATAAACATTTGTATTTACTTGTAAATAAAATTTTTTTTGTATATAACTGTGTTTACATTTTTCCATTATTATACTACAATATGATTAGTTTCAAATAATGTTGTTCGTAAATGCCGGTACAGTGCATCAGTGATCAGTGTGACCACTGGGCCGTGAGAGGAGAGCATGGCGTGGTTAAGTGCATGACCTACCTGAGCTGTTTGGTGGCCACAGGTACAGTGATTCCTAAAGAGTATTTGCGGTTTGGGCTTTTTGCGGCGGTTTCTGGAATGTAATTCCCGCGAAAATCACAGGATTACTGTCATTATTTCTCCTTTGCATTTCAGTTTTTGCCCACAAGTTTTCTCAACTACTCACCTCCACCAAACTGTGAGTTAATTGATTCTGTGGATATATATTGTGAAGGCTGTTGATTTACGGGTCATAACTGTTACATGTACAGTACTTTAGTATTCTGCTGTCATCATGAACACAATACTGTTTTCCAAAAATGTTCATTTCTTCTTGGATTATGACATGGATAAAACATCTCCATGTTATTATTTATTTGAAGAAGGAGCAAGGCTGTCATGTAAAACAATAGGGTGATCCCAGAGAGAGTACAACCACCAGCGTTGTAATTCCATATAAATCTAAACAAAGCCATAACTAATGATACCTTTAATAAAATGTGGTCATACAGCTAATAGATATGGTCACTTGAAAACCATAATAATATCCGCCACATACCGCTCGTTCTGGCTCACAGGGATATCACTGATTAATGTTGTTTTTCTATCTCCTTGCCATGTTGTCACCTCCTGGACACATCCAAAATGGCTAGCGACAGACTCACGAGTTTTATAGCTACTAATGACTGCAATAACCATAAGAGTATTTCAGATAGGAATATAAATCTGCAGGAAGGCAAACCTTTCACATTTTAGAACAAGTATCTGCCCCATAGAGTTTAAGTAGGTAGTAAGCAGCTACCAAACAGAGAGGAACTACTGCCTGGGAAGATATTGGAAGCATAATGTGTTGTCTAATGGTAGACCCTGCTGCCATATGTGACCAAGTCCCAGGTTTATGACCTGACTTTCTGCCTCATTTACACACAATTGCAGGATCTCAATTGTTTCTCTTACTTGGACAACACAACATACATAATAATATATATCGTCTCTCAATCATCTTAATTTACTTTTTTCATTTTTGTATTTATTTATTATTACAGTATACAGTAGTCTGGATTTGCGCGGATTTCCTTTCCGCGTTTGGTCATTTACGCGGTACCTGGCCAGACCGGCAATTATTAGTTATGCGGGAAGCAGCCGGGGAGGGTGCGCATTAGGTCACTCTTACGATATCGCTGACGTCATATGACGTATCGGACTGTGATTGGGCCACGCATCCTTACCTCCCTCCGCCGCTAGCTGTGATTGGTCTAATGTAACATGACGTGCCCTGCCACCAGAGGGAATAAGCCGCTGACCTAAGCTGTGCCAGTCTCATTGTTCTCAGTCTCTGCGTATACTGTTCTCTCTTGTGCCCGCTATTCCCCTCACAATGGCGTCTGCTGGACCCCCACCACCCCCGAGAAACCTTGAACTACCTGGACCAAGCCATGGTTATGTGAAGGAAGTCATCGAGTTGGCGGAGAAAATCAATCTCATCCTTGACAAAGACACAGTCAATCATCGGTATGAAGTGTCTAATAACTTCCTCTCGAAATTTATGGAGCCGTATGTCCAGATGTATCACGACCACATCAATGCTAGCAGTCAAAGTAACATTACCGAGTTCTTCGCCCGCAATCCACCACAACCACAGCCAGCCCAAGTCAGTGATAGTGACAGTGACGATATGGACTTTGAAAGGTTTGTCAGGGAGGCCCTGCAAACCTCTGTGGTGGATAGTGATACAAGTGATTCACCGGAGGGCCACTAATCTGCCCTCTGCCTCGGAACTAGCCGCCATCCCCGTGTGCCCACCCATCTCTTCTACTAACGTTAGTGTTAAACACCTTCATATTTGTACAGTAGTGTTAGTTTTTTATTTATATATTATGTGTGTGTTCATACCATCATAAAATTAAGATATTATTTTTACTACAACGTACGTATTGTGTCGGAAAAAGGGTAGCTTGGGGGTCGGCCCAGTCTCTATTTCAATTAATTCCGTATGTTCTGTTATTTCGTTTACGGTTTTCTCGTTTTACGCGGACCTCCACGGGTTCAATTGACCACGTAAATCAAGACTATACTGTATTATTATTATTATTACTATTATTATTATTATTTATTTTTATTAATTTGCTATTAATTTTATTAATTGTTGTAATGATAATAATAATAATAATAGATATTATTATTATTATTATAATTATACAGTAATTATATTTTTGCCCCCAGGCCCTGATGTGGGCCAGTGACCTGTGCCCGGGTGGACTGATCCCCTTGTAAAAAAAATATTAATTTTGTAAAAATGACATATTGTACAAGTTGATATTAGTATCTGTATAACATGTACACCCACAAAAAAATGTTGTCGGTCCCATCAGTGAACCCCTTGATCCTCAGTGAGTATGAGACACCACACAGTGTTGGGTCCATAGATGGTGCAGTGTGTCATGGACGGGAGAGAAAGGACTGACACGACTTTTTTTGGTGGTTCAACATCAACAATGAGGGCATTCAAACAATGACAAACAGGAAGGAGGTTCAATCAAGGACAGCTCAAGTATGCCAGTTTCTACTGCACTTTGAGGTGAAGAAGTGTGATAAACGCATCATTGTGGTACTCTGGAATTTCCAATGTTCCGGACCATCCAGTGCAATAATTAGTCTGGTAAAATAGTTTATGACTGAAGGAAATAAAACTTGTAGGGGGATATAACGTATCAAAATTATATGATCTGTATAGATTGTGTTTCCTGACAAAACTGTTCTGTGTAATTTTTATTTGTTATCAATACTAATTATAACAATTTTTACTTGAAAAGGTAACAGTGATGGGAGCCCCAGAGATAATAACAGCAGAAATAAACCCCAAGACAATAATGATGACTGGCACATCCAACATGATCATGGGAGCCAATGGGTCTCCAGTCACTCACACAGCAACTCTCAGCCGACCACAACTGTTAAACTTAACTTTGCATCATGCTCCTCAAAGCAAGTCTCCATCAGTTCTTCGCAAGTCCTATTGAAGGATTAGTTTTTTAGCGTTAAGTTTCTGTTTATTTACTGATATATGGTAAGTATGTTCATGGATTAATGTTCAAATAATCACTACTGTGTAGTGTAGAAATCGGTGGATTTTCCATTTTTTATAGGTAAAGATTCTTGAGTATGTCTTAGTCTGTGCCAAGTGGGTTTAAACATGCATTACATTAAATAGTTATCTGTCTTACATTATTGTGTGGTTGGTAAATAATGTAGTAGTACAAGATCACTGGTACCTTTTTTTGAGTACACATATACGGGGATCCAGCTAGAACGAGTACTGTACTCTCTTTGCTGACCCATAGGCGACTGCCTCGGGCCACCGATTCCCCTCCATCGGCAGGCCCAACATATCGTACCTCACACATAATTATCTCGCTAGACTCCATATTTTTGTCGTCACATTAATTTGAAAAAAAAAAAGAATAAATAAATAAAATATACGAAAAAAATTTTCATTAAAAGTCAACATCTCCTAGAATTAACTTTTGGGACAAATGTCAAAATTCTATTTCATAAAGAATCAGGATATGGCATTCAGAGTGCCATGAATTAGTAATTCGTGTAACAGTAAGGTATACAGGTAGTTCTGCTATAACGCGATAATTGTGTTCTTGTAAAATATCGTGTTATAGAAAATCGCGTAATAGAAATAACAGGGCTTATGGAGAAAATAGGGTTAGGTGCAGATTACTCGAAATCGAAAAAATTTAGTACTTAGCCTAACACAAAGGATAGCACAGTCTAAATAAATGTTACATTCATATCTAATAATGAAATCATACAGTAAATGTAATACTTTACCTTGACAAAATATGATTGTAACGATGGGGGAGAAGGGTGATTTTGAGGTTGATAACATCGAGCTTCTCTTCAAGTGTTATATCCTTTCTTTTACGATCATCACCGGGAATTCTATCACCAGAACGCTTCTTGGAGATATTCTTCTTTACCATATTCACAGTTAATACCACAAAATTGGAGAAATAGTAAGCAAAAATCGCGTTATAGCAAACAAGCGTTCGCGTTATACAAATATCGTTCCTAATTCATAAATCGCGTTAGAGCAAATTCGCGTTATCAAAACACGCGTTATAGCAGAACTCACTGTACCATAATCTGGAATTTGGACGGTAGTGTACAAAGAGGCCAGTGTAAGACTTACAGAGGACTTAACAGTACAGTATAAAGCACAACATGAGACTGATGTTGCATCAGCTTCTTTTTTTAGGACACATTAAGAAATCCACTACTGAATATGAAATACTAATTATGTAAAAATTAAAAAAAAATATATTTGTAAAATGTTTTGTTAAATAGATAAAAAATGATTAATAAGTTATTCTTACCCTCAATATATACAGATGAACTAAGCATTTTTTTAACAAAAATGAAAGTTGTTGACAATATAAAAAATATTTAGAAAAGAAGAAAAAAATTGATATCCAGCCTGAAAAACTTAAGAGCTGTGACTACAAACTGGACAAGCTGAAGCTGATGATCCTATTAAATATACCGTATTTTATGGCATATAAGACACACTTTTATGTCTGAAAACGGCGAAAAAAATCATACAGTACTGTGTCCTATATGTGAAGTTGCTGTCTCCTAATGAATCCCCTCCCCCCGTTCACCATTTATCCAAACCATGGTCAGTCCTGTATGGGAAACTAATGTTAATATTTTCGTTTTGACAGTTTATCTTCTATGCCATTTACAAATTTTTTTCTGCATTCTTTACACTAGAATTATCATAAAAATAATTTGGTGTTCGTCATCATGCCCTCTAGTGTGATGATGCTGATAATCTCTTCCAGTTTTTCAGGTGTGTCAACCACAACCAAGTGACCACCATCCAATAAACATTCATCCTTGGCTGGGTACATTTGGTTCCCAGTCAACACCAAGTGGTAGAACCTCTCGCCACACTTTCTAGTCAGTTGACATGAAAAATAAGTAGATCATAAAATATATACTGTATATATATTATTATTATTATTTTTTTTTTTTTTAATATATTATTGGGCACTCCCCTACATTCTTGTGTAAGGTGAAGCACAGAAGCGCTTACAGTGCCCAACAGGGAAGCATGCTAAGTTCATGCTTGCCTTTATGTCTCACGAGTTAAGGGCATAGAAGCCTGAAGAGTCAATGGCATAGAAGCCTGAAGAGTCAAGGGCATAGAAGCCTGAAGAGTCAAGGGCATAGAAGCCTGAAGAGTCAAGGGCATAGAAGCCTGAAGAGTCAAGGGCATAGAAGCCTGAAGAGTCAGTGGTTTATGTCATCAAGTTATTGGAAGCTCCAACAACTTGTCCCTGAATAAGAATTCGCAACTTTTGATTTACACCAGGTACCTACTTTACTGCTAGGTGAACAGGGACTAATGGGGGCTAGGAAGTATGCCCAAACAACTTCCACCTGCCCGGGAATCGAACCCGTGACATCTCGCTTGCGAAGGCAAGAGCGGTACCACTCTACCACCAGCGCCCCCCATAAAAGAATTGTAAAAATAAATTGAACAAAGTACAGTAAAGAGCGGGAGAATATGATGAATGATAATTAAATACAGTATTATCTTCTTGTTTCTTTATTATAAAAGTGAGTAACCTGGAACCAAGAAAAAAATTTATTCAATCACTCAAAGGTGCAAAGAAGTTGGGAGCAAAAAACTACTTTAAGATGTTACAAGTGATCACATAGAAAAGATTTCTGAAGTAAAAATTTAATAATACTGTACAGCAGTGTACAGAGAATTATGTCTAAAAACTGGAACAAAAACTCAGCACTAATGTATGTGGACAACTAGGGCACCAACGTGTGTTTGTAGGAAACGGAACAAAAATTTGTATGCAAAATTAAGGTTAATATTAATGACGAGCTAAATAAAATGGGAACATTCGAATCTATTTGGTGTAATTTGATAGATCAAAACAAAAGCAAGCTGACAATAGGTGTGTGCACAAGCCCTCATCATGGGAAACTTTAATCATGACGTTGTAGACTTGGTGAATCTTATCACACATGCCGAGGGAGAAGAATTCCTTGAACTCATTCAAGACTCATTCCCTACACAACACGAGAGAACACAACATTCTAGATTAAGTCTTGGCGACTGAGGAGGCTATGGTGGACGAGGTCCATGTCGTGTAAAAACTAACTCTGACCAGTGACCACTACATACTAAGATGGAATACAATCTTTGATAGTCAAGAGAAAGTACTTGAGAAGGATTACAGCTCCTCCCCGACTTACGACTTACCTGACCTACGACCACCCGCCGCACTTACAACCTGCTCAGT
>NW_024722701.1:2032255-2079680 GCF_018991925.1 Homarus americanus | reverse complement strand
GAAGCCATGCATGTTGCCAAGGTGAAAGAGAGCACAGGGGAAGGAGGACACAGTGAGGGGAGGAGCACGGGGGAGAGGAGGAGCACAGGGTGGAAGAGAGCACAGGTGGAAGAGGAGCACAGGGGTGGGGGAGGGACCAACAGGGTGAAGAGGAGCCTTGGGGAGGAGGAGCACAGGTAGGAGAGGACTACAGGGGAGGAGGACCACAGGGTGGGGAGGAGACCAGGGGAGGACCAGGGTGGGAGGGGAGGACCACAGGGGTAAAGGAGAACACAGGGGAGAGGACCAAGGAGGAACCACAGGAGGAAGGGAGAGGACCATGGGGTGGAGAGGACCACAGGGTAGAAGGAGAATCACAGGGGAGGAGGACCACAGGGGAGAGAGAACCACAGGGGAGGAGGACCACTGGGAGGAGACCACAGGAAGGAGGAGAATCACACAGGAGGAGGACACAGGTGGAGGAGACCACAGAGGAAGGAGAGCACACAGGGTGGAGAGCACCACAGGGTTGGAGGAGACCACAAGGTGAGAAGGAGAACAACAGGGGAGGAGACACCAACAGGGGTAGGAGGACCACAGGAGGAAGGGAGGAGGACCACAGGTGGGAGAGGACCACAGGTGGAGGAGGACCACAGGGTGGAAGGGAGACACAGGGGGAGGAGGACCACAGGGGTAGGAGGACCAAGCAGGGAGGAAGGAAGAGACCAAGGTGGGGAGAGGACCACAGAGGAGAAAGAGAATCTAGGGGAGGAGGACCACAGGTGGGAGGAGCACCACAGGGGGGAGAGGACACAGGGTTGGAGAGGGACCAAGGTGTGGAGAAGGAGAATCACAGGGGAGAGGGACCACAGGGGTGGAGGAGGACCACAGGAGGAAGGAGAGACCATAGGGTGAAGAGGAGCACAGGGGTGGAGGGAGGAGCACAGGGTGGTGGGAGGACCACAGGTGAGGAGAGAAATGACAGGGGGAGGACCACACGCGGAGGAGGAGGATAACGGGAGGAGCACAGGATGGAGGAGGACAGGTGGAAGGAGGAGCAAGGGGAGGAGGAGCACAGGGATGAGGAGACCAGGGTGGAGGAGAAGAGCAAGGGGGAGGAGGAGACAGGGGGTAGGGGAGGACACAGGGGAGGAGGGACACAAAGGAGGACCACAGTGTGGAGGAGGAGCACTGGGGGAGGAGAACACAGAGGTGGAAGAGAGCACAGATTGGAAGAAGGAGCACAGGGTGGGGGAGAGACCACAGGGTGGAAGAGAGCACAGGAGGAGGAGCACAGGAGAGGAGAATCACAGGAGAGGAGGGACCACAGGGGGAGGAGAGAATCACAGGAGGGAACTCACAGAGGTGGAGGAGAACTGGGGAGAGGACCACAGGGTGGGAGGAGGACCACAGGGGAGGAGGAGCACAGGGGAGGAGAGCACAGAGTGAGAAGGAGAATCACAGGGGGAGGAGGACCACAGGGTGGAGGAGACCACAGAGGAGAAGGAGAAACCACAGAGGACCACCACAGGAGGAGGAGAGAATCACAGGAGAGGACCACAGGTTGGAGGAGGAGAATCACAGGGAGGAGGACCACAGGGTGGAAGGAGGACCACAGGGGAGGAGGACCACAGGTGGAGGAGACCACAGGGAGAGGACCATGGGGGGGAGAGGACCACAGGTGGAGAGACCACAGGGTGAGAAAGGAGAATCACAGGGGGAGAGGACCACAGGGGTGAGGAGCACACAGGGGTAGGAAGACCACAGGTGGGAGGGAGGACCACAGGGGAGAGGACCACAGGGGTAGGAGGACCACCAGAGACCACAGGGGAGGAGGCCACCAGGTGGGAGAGAAGGAGAATCACAGGGTGGGAAAGGAGAATCACAGGTTGGAGGAGGACCATAGGTGAGGAGGACCACAGGAGGAGGAGACCACAGGGTGGAGGGAAGGACCACAGAGGTGGAAAAGGAGAATCACAGGGAGAAGGGAGAGCACCACAGGGTTGGAGGAGACCCACAGAAGAGACATGGGTGGGAGGAGGAGGAGCACGGGGGAGGAGGGAACATGGGGAGAGGATGAGCACAGGGAAGAGAGGACCATGAGGGAGGACAGGATGGGAGGAGCAAGGGGGCAGGAGGGAAACACAGGAAGGAGAGCACAAGGGGAGGAGAGGAGCAGACAGGGGGAGGGACACAGGGAGAGGACCACAGGGTGAAGGAGGAGACAGGGGAGGGAGAGAGCACAGGGGAGGAGGAGACAGGGGAGGAGGAGCACAGGAGGAGGGCACAGGTGGAGGAGGAGAATGAAGGGGAGGACCACGGGGTGGGAGGGGAGAGGAGACAGGGGATGAGGAGCACAGGATGGAAGGAGCACAGGTGGAGGAGGAGGTCAGGGGAGGGAGGAGCACAGGATGAGGAGGACCACAGGGTGGAGGAGGAAGAAGGGGAGGAGGAGCACAGGTAGGGAGGAGGAGCAACAGGGGAGGAGGACCCACAGAAGGAGGACCACAGTGTGGAGGAGGAGCACGGGGGGGGGAGGAGGAGGACAGGGTGAAGAGGAGCACAGGGTGGAAGAGGAGCACAGGGTGGGGAAGACCACAGGTGGAAAGAGAGCACAGGGGAGGACCAGCAAGTAGGAGGAGGAGAATCAAGGGGTAGAGGACCACAGGGTGGGAGGAGGAGAATCACAGGGGGAGGAAGGACCAGGGGTGGGAGGAGGAGAACACAGGGGGAGGAGGAACACAGGGGTGGAGGAGGGACACAGGGGAGAGGAGGAGCACAGGGGGAGGAGGACCATAGGGTAGAAGAGGAGCACAGGGGTGAGAGAGCACAGGTGAGGAGACCAGGTGGAGAAGGAGAATCACAGGGGAGGGGAGGACCAAGGGGTGGGGAGGACCACAGGTGGGAAGAGGAGGCAGGGGAGGAGGAGCCAGTGGGAGGAGGAGAATCACAGGGGAGGAGGACCACAGGGTGGAGGAGGAGAATCACAGGGTGGGAGGAGGACTACAGGGTGGAGGAGGAGAATCACAGGGGAGGAAGGACCACAGGGGTGAGGAGCACCAGGGGGAGGAGGACCATGGGGTGGAGGAGGCCCACAGGGGTGGAGGAGGACCACAGGGAGGAGGACAGGGGGAGGAGCACAGGGGTGGAGGAGGACCACAGGTGGGAGAAGGAGAATCGCAGGTGGAAGAAGGAGAACAGGGGGAGAGACTGGACAGGGGTGGGAGGAGGACCACAGGGGGGGAGGAGACCACAGGGTGGGAGGGGAGGGACCACAGGGTGGGAGAAGGAGAATCACAGGGGAGGGAGGACCACAGGGGTAAGGGAGACCACAGGGTGAGAAGGAGAATCAAGGGGGAGAGACCGCTGGGGGTGAGGAGGAGAATCACAGGGGAAGGAGGACCACAGGGGTGGAGGAGACCAGGTGGGAGGAGGAGAATCAGGGGGAGGAGGAACACAGGTGGGAGGAGGACCACAGGGGTGGAGGAGGAGAATCACAGGGGGAGAGGACCACAGGGTGGGAGGAGGACCACAGGGTGAGAAGGAGAATCACAGGGGAGGAGGACCACAGGTGGGAGGAGGAGAATCAAAGGGGGAGGAGGACAACAGGGGTGGAGGAGGACCACAGGTGAAGAGAATCCAAGGGAGAACCACAGAGGAGACCACAGGGTGAGGGAGGAGAATCACAGAGGAGGACCACAGGTGGGAGAGACCACAGGAGTGGAGAAGGAGAATCACAGGGGAGGGAGGACCACAGGGAGGAGAGGACCACAGGGTGGGAGGAGGAGAATCACAGGGGGAGGAGGGGACCAGGGGTGAGAAGGAGAACCACAGGGGAGGAGAACCACAGGGAGGGAGGACCACAGAAGGAGAACAGAGGAGGACCACAGGGGTGGGAGGGAGACCACAGGGGTGGGAGAAGAGAGAATCACAGGGGGGAGGAGGACCACAGGTGGGAGGAGACTCACAGGGGTGAGAAGAGAATCACAGGGGGAGGGGAGGACCAAGCAGGGGTGGAGGAGAGAATCACAGGGGAGGAGGACCACAGGTGGGAGGGGAGGACACAGGGGTGGGAAAAGGAGAATCAGGGGGAGGAGAGGACTCACAGGGCAGGAGGAGGAATTGCTAGGGAGAGACACTCACAGGGGTGGGGAGGAGGCCACAGGGTGAGAAGGAGAATCAAGGGGAGAGGGAGGGACCAGGGGTGGGAGGAGGAGAATCACAGGGGGAGGAGGACACAGGGTGGGAGGGAGGACCAGGGGTGGGAGAAGGAGAATCACAGGGGGTGGGAGGATCACCTGCTGTGGGGGAGGAGGACCACAGGGGGAGGGGAGGAGAATCATGGGGGGAGGAGGAACTCACAGGGTGGGAGAGGGCCACAGGGGTGGGAGAAGTGAGAATCAAGGTGGGGGAGGGAGGACCACAGGTGGGAGGAGAGAACAGGGGGAGGAGACCACAGGGAGAGGACCACAGGTGGGAGAAGGAGAATCACAGGGGAGGGGAGGGACCACAGGGTGGGAGGAGAGAATCACAGGGGAGGAGGACCACAGGTGGGAGGAGACCAAGGTAAGGGAGAAGGAGAATCACAGGGGGAGGGAGGGACCACAGGTGGGAGGAGGAGAATCACAGGGAGGAGGACCACAGGGTGGGGAGGACCCACAGGGGTGGGAGGGGAGGAATCAAGGGGAGGAGGGACCACAGGTGGAGGAGGACCACAGGGGAGGAGACCACAGGTGGGAGGGGAGGACCACAGGGGTGGGAGAAGGAGAATTGCTAGGGGAGGAGGACCAGGGGTGGGAGATACCACAGGTGGAGGAGGACCACAGGTGGGAGGAGACCAGGGGTGGGAGAAGGGAGAATTGGCAGGGGAAAGGGAGGACCACAGGGGTGAGGGAGGAGAATTGCTAGGGAGGAGGACCAGGGGTGGGAGGAGGACCAGGGGGAGGAGGACCAGGGTGGGAGGGGAGGACCAAGTAGTGGTGAAGGAGAACCGTTAGGGGAGTGGGAGGACCCCACAGGTGGGAGGAGGAGAATCACAGGGGAGGAGGACCAGGGTGGAGAAGGAGAATCACAGGGGAGGAGTGACCACAGGGGTGGAGGAGGAGAATCCTAGGGGGAGGAGGACCACAGGGTGGGAGGAGGACCACAAGGAGGACCCACAAGAAGGAGAATCACAGGGGAAGGAGGACCACAGGGTGAGGGGAGGAAACCACAGGGGGAAGAGGGACACAGGGTGGAGGAGAGAACACAGGGGAGGAGGACCACAAAAGTGGAGGAGACCACAGGTGAGAAGGAGAATCAAGGGGAGGAGGACCACAGGTGGGAGGAGGAGAATCACAGGGGGAGGAGGACCACAGGGTGAGGAAGGACCACAGGGAGGAGGACCACAGGGTGGGGAGGAGACCAGGGGGGAGAGACCAGGGTGGAGGAGACCACAAGGGTGAAAGAGAACAACAGGGAGAACCACAGGTGAGGAGGACCACAGGTGGAAAGGAGAACCACAAGGAGGACCACAGGGGAGGAGGACCACAGGGGAGGGAGGAGACCACAGGGTTGGAGAAGGAGAATCACAGGGGAGGAGGACCACAGGGAGAGGAGGACCACAGAGGAGGAGAGGACCACAGGGGGAGGAGACCAGGTGGGAGGGAAGAAGGGTGGAGAAGGACAACACAGGGGGAGGAGACCAAGGTGGAGGAGGACCACAGAGTTGGAAAGGAGAATCTAGGGGGAGAGGAACACCACAGGGTGGGAGGAGGAGAATCACAGGGGAGGAAGGACCACAGGGAGGAGGACCACAGGGGAGGAAGGACCACAGGTTGGAGAGGACAACAGGGTGGAAGAAAAGGATCACAGGGAAGAGGACACAGGTGGAGGAGGACCACAGGAGGAAGGAGGGGAAGGACCATAGGGCAAAGAGGAGCACAGGGGGAGGAGGGACCAATAGGTGGAGGAGGACCACAGGGGGAGGACACGGGGAGGGGAGGAGACAGGGGGAGAGGCAGGGTGGAAGAGAAGCACAGGTGGAAGAGGAGCACAGGGTGGAGAGGACCACAGGTGGGAGGGGACAACAGAGTGGAAAGAGGCACAGGGTTGGAGGAGGACCAGGTGGAGGATGAGAGCACGGGGGGAGGAAATCACAGGGGAGGAGAGGACACAGGGGGAGGGAGGGACCACAGGGTGGAAGAGAGCACAGGTGGGAGGAGGAGCACAGGGGAGGGAGGAGCACGGGGAGGGACACAAGGTGGGAGTGAGCACAGGGGGAGGAGAGAATCACAGGGGAGGAGGAGGCCAGGGGAGGAGGACCACAGGGTGGAGGAGAAACAGGGTTAAAGAGAGCACAGGTGGGAGGGAGGCTGGGGGTGGGAGGAGAACAAGATGTGAGGAGGAGCACAGGAGGAGAGGACCAAGGGGTGCAGAGTAGCATTGGGGGGAGGAGGAGACCACAGGGGAAGAGGAGGACCACAGGTGGGAAGAAGAGAACAGGTGAGGAGGACCAGGGGAGGAGGAGCACAGGAGGAGGAGGACCACAGGTGGAGGAGGAGGAGACAGGGTTGAGGAGGAGCAACAGGGTGGTGGAGAACCACAGAATTGGAGGAGGAGGAGCAGGTGAAAGAGACAGGTGAAGAGGAGCACAGGAGGAGGAGACAGGAGGAGAGGAACACAGAGAGGGAGGAGCAAGGGGAGGAGGAGCACAGGGGAGGAGGAGGCAGGGAAGAGGAGCATACAGGGAGGGACGGATGAGATGGGGGAGGAGAGCCAGGGGAGGAGGAAACAGGGAGGGAGGAGCACAGGAGGGGAGGAGGAGCACAAGGGGAGGGGAAGGAGGAAGCACAGGTGGAGGAGGGGAGGGAGCACAGGGAGAGTACCCAGGAGAGGAACAGTAGGGTGGAGGAGGAGCACAGGGGAGGAGGGAGCACAGGAGGAGGAGGAGGCCAGGGGGGAGAGGAGAATGACAGGGAGGGACACATGGGGTGGGAGGAGAGACAAGAGGAGCACAGATGAGGAGCACAGGGTGGAGGAGGAGCACAGGGGAGGAGGAGCACAGGTGGAGGAGGAGCACAGGGGAGGAGGAAGAGCACAGGGAGGAGCAACACAGGGGAGGAGGAGGAGCACAGGGAGGAGGGAACCACAGGTGGGAGGAGGAGAATGACAGGGGAGAGGAGGAGAGCACAGGGGGAGGAGGAGCACAGGATGGAGGAGCACAGGTTGGAGGAAGGAGCATACAGGGGGAGGAGGGAAGAGCACAGGGGAGGGAGCACAGGTGGTGAGGACAGGGTGGAGAGGAGGAGCCAGGGGAGGAGGAGGAGAAAGGGGGAGAGAGCACAGGGAGGAGGAGGAGCACAGGGAAGAGGACCACAGGGTGGAAGAGGAGGAGCACAGGGGAGGAGAGCAAGGGGAGGAGAGCACAAGAGAGGAGAATGAGTGGAGGAGGAGCACAGGATGGAGGAGGAGCAAGGGGTGGGAGGAGAATCACAGGGGAGAGGACCAGCGGTGGAGGAAGACCAGGTGGAGGAGGAGGCCAGGTGTGAAAGAGGAGGAGCAGGGGAGGAGGAGCACAGGGGGAGGAGGAGTAACAGGGGAGGAGGATCATGAGGAGGAGGACCACAGGGTAGGAGGAGGAGCAACAGGGTGGATGGAGAGCACCACAGGTAGAGGAGGAGCACATGGAGGAAGAGCACAGGAGGAGGAGGACCACAGGGGATGGAGGAGGAACCACAGGGGAGGGGAGGGAGGAGGGACCACAGGGGTGAAAGGAGGACCACAGGGGGGAGGGAGGAGGAGCACAGGGGTGGAGGAAGAGGACCAAGCAGGGAGGAAGAGGACCACAGGGTGGGAGAGGACCACAAGGTGGGAAGAGGGCACAGGGAAGAGGGGGGAGGAGCAAGGAAGGAGGAGGAAAACCACAGGGGGGGGAGGAGGACACCACAGGTGGAGGAGGACAACAGGGGAGGGAGGGGACCAGAATTGGAGAGAAGGATAACACAGGGGGAGGAGGACCACAGAGTTGGAGGAGAGGACCACAGGAGGAGAGGACCACAGGTGGAGGAGGACCACAGGGTAGAAGATAATCACAGGAGAGGGAGGACCACAGGGTGGAGAAGGACCAATCTGGGGTGGGAGAAGGAGAACACAGGGGGAGGAGACCACAGGGGAGAGGAGGAGACCACAGGGGAGGGAGGACCACAGGTGGGAAGGAGGACACAGGGGAGGAGGACTACAGGTGGAGAGGACACAGGAGGGAGGGACCACAGGGGAGGAGAGAGGACCACAGGGGTGGGAGGTGAGGACCACAGGTGGAAGGAGAATCACAGGTGGAAGGAGAACACGGTGGTGGGAGAGAGGACCACAGGGTGGAGGGGAGGACCACAGGGGGAGGAGACCACAGGGTGGGAGGAGGACCACAGGGGTGGGAAGGAGAACCAAGCAGGGGGGAGGAGGACCCAGGGGAGGGAGGCCTGGGCCAGGGGTGGGAGGAGGACCACAGGGTGGGAGAAGGAATCACAGGGGAGGAGACCCAAGTGGTGGGAGGAGACCACTGAGGGAGGAGGACCAATAGGTTGGAGGAGGACCACAGGGGTGGGAAGGAGAATCACAGGGGGAGGAGGACCACAGGAGGAGGAGGACCACAGGTGGGAGGAGAACCACAGGGAGGAGGAGGACCACAGGGTGGGGAGGAGGACCACAGGGTGGAAGGAGGACCACAGGGGAGGAGGGACCACAGGGGGAGGAGGACCACAGGGAGAAGGAGAATCCTGGGGGGGAGGGACTACAGGGGAGGGGAGGAGGACCACAGGGGTGGGAGGAGGAGGACTGCAGGGGAGGGAGGACCACAGGGGGGAGGGAGAGGACCACAGGGGAGGAGGACCAGGGTGGGAGGACCACAGGGTGGGAGAAGGAGAATCACAGGGGAGGAGGACCACAGGTGGAGGAGGAATCACAGGGGAGGAGGAGGGACCATAGGAAGAAGAGGAGCACAGGGGTGGAGGAGGACCACAGGGTGGAGGAGGAACAAGGGAGGAGGAGGAGCATGGGGGGAGGAGGAGCACAGGGGAGGAGGAGCACAGGGAAGAGAAGCACAGGAGAAGAGGAGCACTGGTGAGGAGGACCTACAGGGTGAGGAGGACCACAGGGTGGAGGAGGAGCACAGGGGAGAGGGGAGCACAGGGGTGGGGAGGGGAAGAGGAGCAGGGGAGAGAGCACAGGGTGGGAAGAAGCACAGGGGTGGGAAGAGGAGCACAGGGTAGGAGGAGGACCAGGGTGGGAGGAGACCACAGGGTGGAAGAGGAGCACAGGGTGGGGAGGGAGGGACCACAGGGGTGGAGGATGAGGAGCACGGGGGGGAGGAGAATCACAGGGGAGGAGGAGGCCCACAGGGTGGGAGGAGGACCAAGGTGGGAAGGAGCACAGGGTGGAGGAGGAGGGAGACCCGGGGAGGAGGAGCACGGGGGGGGAGGAAAATGCCAAGGTGGAGGGAGTAGCACAGGGGTGGAGGAGGAGAACTGCTAGGGGAGGAGGAGTGACCAGGGAGGGAGGAGGACCACAGGGGTGGGAGGAGAACCCTAGGTGGAAGAGACACAGGGGTGGGAGGAGCACAGGGGGAGGAGAGAAACATGGGTGGAGGAGGGAGCAGGGGGAGGGAGGGACCAGCAGGGTGAGGAGAAAGACAGGGGGGAGGGAGGGAGACACAGGGGAAGGGAGGAGGACCACAGGGGTAAGGAAGAGGACCACAGGGTGGAGGAGAACAGGGGGAGGAGGACCACAGGGAGAGGAGGGACTGGGCAGGAGGAGGAGGGAGGAGAGGAGCACAGGTTAGAGGAGCACAGGGTGGGAGGACAGGGGTAGGAGGAGGAGCACAGGGGTGGAAGAGGAGCACAGGGTGGAAGAGGAGCACAGGGGAGGAGGAGCACAGAGGAGGAGGGACACAGGGTGAGGAGGAGCAGGGGGAGGAGGAGCACAGGGGAGGAGGAGCACAGGGAAGAGAGGCAACCATAGGGAGGAGGAAGGGGGGGACGAGGAGCACAGGAGGAGGAGGAAACACAGGAGGAGGAGCACAGGAGGGGGAGGAGGAGCACAAGGGAGGGAGGAGAGCAGCACAGGGGAGGAGGAGAACAGAGGGGAGGAGGACACAGGGTGGAGGAGGAGCACAGGGGAGGAGGAGCACAGGAGGAGAGGACTACAGGGGGAGGAGGAGGACGACGGGGAGGACAAGGGTGAGGGGAGAGGGACCACAGGTGGGACAGAGGGAGCACAGGATGGGAGGACCAAGGGTGGGAGGGGAGGAGAAGGGGGAGGAGGAGCACAGGTGGGGAGGAGCACAGGGGAGGAGGAAGAGCACAGGGGGAGAGGCAAGGGGAGGAGATATACAGGGGGGAGGAGGGGACAACAGGGTGGGAGGAGAGAATCATAGGGAGAAGGAGCACGGGGGAGGAGGAGCACGGGTGAGGAGACCACAGGGTGGGAGGAGGAAAGAGCACAGGGGAGGAGGAAGAGCACGGGGGAGCACAGGTGGTGGGAGGACCACAGGGTGGAGGAGGAGGAGCACAGAGGAGGAGGAGAATGGGGGAGGGAGGAGCAACAGGGCACAGGGAGGAGGACGCAAGGTGAGGAGGAGGAACAGGGAGGAGGAGCACAGGGGAGGAGGACAAGAGGAGGAGCAGGGGGAGGAGCACAGGAGGAGGAGGAGCACAGGGTGAGAGAAAATCACAGGGGAGGGAGGGACCACAGGGGGAGGAAGACTACAGGGGTGAGGGAGGAGCACAGGGGTGGGAGGAGGAGAGCAGGGGAGGGGAGCACAGGGGGGAGGGAGCATGGGGGAGGGGAGACGACAGGGAGAGGAGGACCACAGGGGGGAGGAGAGGAGAAGCAGGGGTGGGAGGAGAGGGACCAAGGGGAGAGGGGAGGAGGCAGGGGGAGATGAGTACAGGAGAGGAGGACCAGGTGGAGGGAGGAGGACTACAGGTGGGAGGAGGAGGACCACAGGTAGAGGAGGAGAATGGGGGGAGAGGAGGAGCACAGGGGTGGGAAGAGGAGCACAGGTGAAGAGGAGCACAGGGTGGGAGAGACCACAGGGTGGAAGAGGAGCACAGGAGGAGGAGGAGGACAAAGGGGAGGAGGAGAATCACAGGGGAGAGGAGGACCACAGGGGTGGAGGAGGAGAATCAAGGGGGGAGGAGGACCACAGGTGGGAGGAGGAGAACACAGGGGGAGGAGGACCACAGGGTGAGGAGGACCACAGGGGGAGGAGGAGCACAGGGAGGAGACCCATAGGGTAGAAGAGAGCACAGGGGTGGAGGAGAAGGCTACAGGGTGGGAGGAGACCACAGGGTGAGAAGGAGAATCACAGGGGGAGGAGGACCACAGGGTGGGGAGGAGGAGAATCACAGGGGAGGAGGACCACAGGGTGAGGGGAGGACCAGGGGAGGAGGACCACAGGGTGGGGGAGGACCACAGGGGGAGAAGGGAGGAGGACCACAGGGGGAGGAGGACCACAGGGGTGGGAAGGGGAGAATCACAGGGTGGGAGAGGAGAACCACAGGGTGGGAGGAGACCAGGGAGGAGGCCAGGGGAGGAGGACCACAGGGTGGGAGGAGGACCACAGGGGTGGAGAAGGAGAACCAGGGGGAGGAGGACCACAGGGGAGTGAGGCTCAAGGGGAGGAGACCACAGGGTGGGAGAAGGAGAACCACAGGGGGAGGAGGACCACAGGGTGGAGGGAGACCACAGGGGGAGGAGGACCACAGGGTGGAGGGGGAGGACTACAGGGGTGGAGAAGGAGAATCACAGGGGAGGAGACCACAGGGAGGAGGAGGGACACAGGGTGGGAGAGGACACAGGGGGAGGAGGACCACAGGGTGGGGAGGAGGACCAGGGTGGAGAAGGAGAATCACAGGGGAGGAGGACCACAGGTGAGGAGGACCACAGGGTGGGAGAAGGAGAATCACAGGGGAGGAGGACCACAGGGTGGGGAGGAGGACAGGGGGTGGGAGGAGGAGATCACAGGGGGAGGAGACCACAGGTGGGAGGAGACCAAGGGGAGGAGGACCACAGGGTGGAGGAGGCACCAAGCAGGGGAGAAGGAGAATCACAGGGGAGGAGGACCACAGGGTGGAGGGAGGACCACAGGAGGAAGGAGGAGAACAGGAAGGAAGAGGAGCACAGGGTGGAGGAGGACCAGGGTGGAGGAAGGACCACAGAGGGAGGAGACACGGGGGGGAGGAGGAGCACAGGGGGAGGAGGAGCACAGGGTGGGAAGAGACAGGTGGGAAGAGGAGCACAGGGTGGAGGAGGACCACAGGGTGAGGGGAGGCCACAGGCTGGAAGAGGCACAGGGTGGGAGGAGGACCAAGGGTGGGAGGGATGAGGAGCACAGGGGGAGGAGGAGCAGGGTAAAGAGAAGCACAGGGGTGGGAAAGAGGAGCAGGTGGGGGAGGAGACCACAGGGGGAGGAGGACTACAGGGGTGGAAGAGGAGCACAGGGGAGGGGAGGAGGAGCATGGGGGGAGGAGAGGGGGAGGAGACCACAAGGTGGGGAGGAGAAAGGGGTGGAGGAGGAGAATACAGGGAAGGAGGAGGACCACAGGGTGGAGGAGGACCAGGGTGGGAGGAGAACCACAGGGTGGAAGAGGAGCACAGGTGGAGGAGCACAGGTGGAGGAGGAGCACAGGGAGGAGGACCACAGGGTGGAGGAGGAGCAGGAGGAGGAGCACAGGGTGAGGAGACCTACAGGGTGGAGGAGAAGGGGGAGGAGGGAGGACCTGGGGGAAGGGGAGGAGGGACACAGGGTGGGGAAGAGGAGCACAGGGGTGGGAGGAGGACCACAGGGGAGGAGGAGCACAGGAGGAGGAGAACCACAGGGTGGAGGAGGAGGAGCACAGGGTGGAGGAGGAGCACAGGTGGTGGGAGGACCAGGGGTGGGAGGAGGAGGGGAGCACAGGTGGAAGAGGAGCACAGGTGGGAAGAGGAGCACAGGGGAGGAGGAGGGAGGAGGGGAGGAGGGACACAGGTGGAGGGAGGAGCACAGGGGAGGGAGGAGCACAGGGGGGAGGAGGAGCACAGGAAGAGGAGGACCATAGGGAGGAGGATGAGTAAGGGGATGAGGGAGCACAGGAGAGTGAGGACAGGGAGGGGAGCACAGGGGAGGGGGGGAGGGAGGCAAGGGGAGGGGAGGAGGGGAGGCACAGGTGAGGAGGAGGAGCACAGGAGAGGGACCACAGGAGAGGGGACCACAGGTGGAGGGGAGCACAGGGGAGGAGGAGCACAGAGGAGGAGGACTCACAGGTGAGGAGGAGAATGACGGGGGAGGACCACGGGGGAGGGGAGGAGGAGCACAGGGGAGGAGCACAGGATGGAGGAGGACCACAGGGGGAGGAGGAGAATGACAGGGGAGGAGGAGCACGGGGGGAGGAGGAGCACGGGTGGAGGAGGAGCACAGGGTGGGGAGGAGGAGCACAGGGGGAGGAGGAGAGCACAGGGGGAGGGAGAGCACAGGGAGGAGGAGGAGCACAGGGGAGGAGGACCAGGGTGGGAGGGGAGGAGAATGACAGGGGAGGAGGAGCATGGGGGAGGAGGAGCACAGGTGGAGGGGAGGAGGAGCACAGGGGTGGGAGGAGGAGGAGCACAGGGGAGGAGGAAGAGCACGGGGGGGGGCAGGGTGGTGGAGGACCACAGGTGGAGGAGGAGGAGCACAGGGGAGGAGGAGGAGAAGGGGGAGGAGGAGCACAGGGGAGGAGGAGGAGCACAGGGGGAGGAGGACCACAGGGTGGGAGGAGGAGGAGCACAGGGGAGGAGGAGCACGGGGGAGGAGGACACAAGAGGAGGAGCACGGGTGGGAGGAGGAGCACAGGTGGAGGAGGAGAATCACAGGGGAGGGGAGGACCACAGGGTAGGGAGGGGAAACCACAGGGTGAGGAGGAGCACAGGGTGGAGGAGGAGGAGCACAGGGGAGGAGGAGCACAGGGGAGGGAGGAGCACGGGGGAGGGGAGACACAGGGAGAGGGAGGACCACAGGGAGGGGAGGGAGGAGGAGCACAGGGGGGAGGAGGAGCACAGGAGGAGGAGGAACACAGGGGTGGGAGGAGGAGGGAGCAGGTGGGGAGGACCACAGGGGTGGGAGGAGGAGCACAGGGTGAAGAGGAGCACAGGATGGAGGAGACCACAGGTGGAGGAGGAGCACAGGGGGAGGGGAGGAGCACAGGAGGAGGAGGACCACAGGGTGGAGGAGGAGCACAGGGTGGAAGAGGAGCAGAGGGAGGAGGAGCACAGGAGGAGGAGGACCACAGGATGGAGGAGGACCAACAGGGGGAGGAGGAGACAGGAGGAGGAGGACCACAGGTGGGAGGGGAGGAGGAGCACAGGGGTGGTGAGGACCACAGGGAGGAGGAGCACAGGGGAGGAGGAGCACAGGGGAGGAGGAGGAGCACAGGTGGAGGGAGGCAAGGGGGAGGAGGAGGACCACAGGGTGGGAGGAGAGAGCACAGGGGAGGAGGAGCACAGGGGTGGAGGGAGGAGACCAAGGGTGGGAGGAGTAGCACAGGGGAGGAGGAGGACCAAGGGGGGAGGAGGAGGAGCACAGGCTGAGGGAGGAGCACAGGAGGAGGAGAGCAGGGTGAGGAGGGAGCACAGGATGGAGGAGAGCACAGGTGGGAGGAGGAACACAGGGGAGGAGGACCACAGGGTGGAGGAGGACTACAGGTGAGGAGGAGCACAGGAGGAGGAGGAGCACAGAGGAGGAGGAGGAGCACAGGGGGGAGGAGGAGCACGGGGGAGGAGACAGGGGAGGAGGACACAGGAGGAGCACGGGGGGAGGAGGAGCACAGGGGAGGAGGCACAAGGAGGAGGAGCACAGGGGAGGAGGAGCACATGAGGGGAGGGACCACAGGGTGGGAGGAGGAGGAGCACAGGAGGGAGGGGAGGAGGAGCACAGGGGGAGGAGGAGCATATGGGGAGGAGGACCACAGGTGGGAGGAGGAGGAGCACAGGGTGGGAAGAGGAGCACAGGGCAGGAGGAGCACATGGGGGAGGAGGAGCACACGGGGAGGAGGAGCACAGGGGGAGGAGGCGACAGGGTGGGAGGGAGGAGCACAGGGTGGAGGAGGAGGCCAGGGGAGGAGGAGCACAGGGGGAGGAGGACCACAGCGTGGAGGAGGACGACAGGGTGGAGGAGGAGGAGCACGGGGGGAGGAGGAGCACAGGTGGAGGAGGAGAAGGGAGAAGAGAAGGAAGTGGAGGTGGAGGAGAAGCATTTCACTGCTTCTTGGAAGGTGAGTCACCTTCCATGAAAATGTCAGGAACCTCTGGACTGACAGATTCTCCACCAGGAACATCCTCTCTCCTTCTTGAAATGGAAGGCTGAGGGCTAGCATCCTTTTCCCGCTGCCTTTTACTGAAGAAACTGTCAATTTTTGTCATGGGGCATCTCTCCTCCTCACCATTAACTGATGTTTGAAGGAGACCATTGTGTCCTCAACATGACACAAAGCTAGTTCAGATTTTTCCACATCTGGGTGCCTTGAAGCCAGTTTCCTGAACTTCTCCCAGTGGTCAACAACTTCTTTCAACTCTGAAGCTGACATATGGTCATCACTTTCCGTTTCCTCCTCACCAGTGTCAGCCTCTCACATCTCATCCAGTTGCTGCAAGTCTTCAGGAGTAAGTTCCTGTTCATGAGACATTACAAGCTCTTCCACATCATCCTCCTCCACTTCAAGGCCCAATGACTGACCAATGGACACAATCTCCTGGTGCAACTCTGTTTCATCCTGAAATCCTTCAAAATCATGGACTACTGATGGCCACAGTGCTTTCCAAGAAGAATTGAGGGCTCTAGTGGAGACTTCTTGCCATGAGGACACAATCAATTTTACAGCCTCCATGGTGTTAAACTGTGTCTTCCAGAACTGTGCCAGTGTTAGTTCAAGATCAGTGGAAGTTTCCTGATGACACCTTCTAAACATTTTCTTCATGTACAGCTTCTTAAAGTTGCTGATCACATTATGGTCCATTGGCTGTATGATTGATGTAGTGTTGGGAGGCAAAAAACAACACTTTGACAAAGTCAAATTGAGACTCCAAAGTTCTGGCAAGTTGAGGGTCAAGACCAGGGGCATTATCCATAAGGAGAAGAGCCTTTAAAGGGAGTTTATTGGTGGTTAGGTAGCTCTTCACAGAAGGGCAATACACCTCAACAGCCCATTCATTAAAGAGCTTACCACTTTTTGTTGCTTGAACCTGGGGTTCTCAGAGTGGTAGACAAGCATAGGCTTCAGTCGGAAATCCTCTGAAGCATTGGCACCAAGCAATTGAGTGAGACGGTATTTCATAGGTTTATGCCCAGGTAAAGAGGCTTCATCTCTGGTGGTGAATGTTCTTTTGGGCATCTTTTTCCAGAACATCCCAGTTTCGTCCACATTGAACACTTGCTGTGGAAGATAATTTTCTGTATCCATCAGTTCTTTAAATTCCACTAAAAACTTTGCTGCCCCTTCCTTATCAGCACTGGCAGCCTCACCATACCTAACAACACTAAATATGTCACTTCTTTTCTTAAATTTTTCGAAACAGCCATTGCTGGCCCTAAAATCTTCAAAGTCTGTGCCTGAAGAACCAGGTTGATTTACCTTTAAATGTTCGTATATTTCCCTAGCTCTTTCACAAATAAATTCAGTAAAAACTGAATCACCTTTCATCTGTTTTTCCCTAATCCAGATGAGAAGTAACCTCTCTGTTTCTGCTATTAGGGATCTACCCTTGAACACTCTGGTAGATTGGTCTCTCACTTTCACTTCCTTGAATTTGTCTTTCTGCACAAGAATTGTCAACACATTTGATGTCGACATGCCATATTCTTTGCTCAGCACATTTGTTCTAATGCCCTCTTCATGTTTTCTAATAATTTCCTGTTTCATCTGAATTGAAATCGCTTTTCTAGATTTCTTGGGACCCATGCTGGATTCAAAAACAATTTCAACAGGTGATATTTTAAGTTTAATTGCTGTAAATAAAGAATATTTTCTTTAAATCAACACTGCACTGCACTATATATCATCAATATGTAAAATAAATTTCAAAATGACCAATAATTTGACTGAAAACACACAAAAAAAGCATTTATGTTGAAGAAAGTCTGAAGCAAGATGTTACCTCCACTGAAAAGACACAGAGACTGACGCCTGCTTGGTGTGTTGACAGGCTGTTTGGCGCTCTAAAAACTAATTTCCCTTCTTAAACCTCTGTAACCACCCAGAGGAAGCATTAAAGGGTTTGGGTTCTGTAATTCCCATCTTTCGTGACACTGCAGCGTCCAGTTCACGTGCATACTCCTTAACTGAGCGCGTGTCCACCGCCATGTTCCGTCGCGCCTGACGCACCAAGTAGCTCACAAGTAATTTTTCCGTCTTGAGAAGCACCTGGTTGTGGAAATACTTGATCATAGAAGCACCTGTAGACTTTGTGATGTTCATGTGCTCTCTTATCTTGGCTGCATCCTTCTTAATTGTCCTGATCGTAGACTCGTTAACACCATGCTGGCGCGCGAGATCAACCTGTCTTGTTCCTTTCTCCAACTCTTGTATGATCTTATACTTAATTTCGTAGCTTAAGGAACGTCGTGTCTTCTTTGGCTTAGGGCGGCTGGGTCCAGGTAAGGAAAGGTTTCTCTCTGGGGGCGGTGATCCGGCGGAAGTCATTTTACAGAACAATGGATGCACGATTACACGGTGTGGCCTGGAGGGATGAAACTGCCGCGGCTAGGTCAAGCGTCGTCTTTCCTCCCTCCCGCGGGTGGACACGTCATATTACTTTAAACCAATCACAGCTAGCAGCGGAGGGAGGTAAGGATGCATGGCCCAATTACAGTCCGATACGTCATATGACGTCACTGATAACGCAACAAAGACACACAAATCCCTCAGTCACCATCACTGTCTCTGTCAGTATCACTGGCTTGGGCTGGCTGTGGTGGGTTGCGGGCGAAGAACTCGGTAATGCTTTGTTGACGGCTAGTGATGATGTTGTCGTGATACTCCTTGATGTAGGGCTCCATAATCTGCAACAGCTAGGTAGTGAAGACATCATACCGGTTATAGGGTCGTCGGAAAGGAGGAACTTCAGTTTCTCTACACACTCAATGGCACCCCTTATATTACCATGCGATAACTTGTGTTCTTCTCTGGATGACGCACCGCCTGTCTCTTCACTGACGTGATCGTCTTCTAACATCTCGTCGGCAGTCACATCAGGATCCCTTATCACCTCCAGAATGTCGTCGTTGGTGGTCTCGGAGAAGCCTGCAGCTGTAACACTCTGCGCAGCTTCTCTGGCAAGGTCCACTGCTACTGCAACAGTCTGAACCTCACCAGTCACAGATTGACTCTGCCTCCCACCTGGGATACCTTGCAACACGTCTCCATGCGTGATGAACCGTTGCTACAGACAGCTGATCCCATGCCTCCACCAAGAAGTCCACAGCTTTCTTGACGTTGAATTTCCTCCAAAAGTGTTTCACAAGAACTTCTTGCTCTGCCAACTATTGTTCCTCGTCCTCGTCGCTCTTGCTATCGGTGTCACCCAGGTTACGCAACTCATCCTTGGCATTGGTATAGTCGTTCAGGAGCTTAAACTTCTTTGCAGAGAATGAAGCTTTCACATTGCAGGTTAATTCTTGGTCCATGGGCTGGATTAATGACGTAGTGTTAGGAGGAAGGAAGACCACTTTTACATTGGGGTGACGATCCAACTGTAGGGGCGTGTGTCCTGGTGCGTTGTCCAGCAGCAAAAAATTCTTGAATGGAACATTCTGTTGCTCACAGAATTTCTTCACGTCAGGAACGAAACGGTCATCAAACCAGGAGAGGGACAGAGTAGAGAACATCCACGCCTTATGTGCGGTCAGCCAATGGACATTTAGCTTGGTCATGACCATGTTCTTGTAGGCGTGTGGCTTGCGGGCTGTGTAGATCACCGATAACTTGAGTTTACAGGAACCGGAGGCATTGGTGGTAAAGAGGACGGTGATGTGCTCCTTCTGCAACTTCTGGCCCCTACACTTGCTGGCCAGACTTTTCCAAAAGAGACCGGATTCGTCCATGTTGAACACCTGGTCGTCGGTGTACTGTCTTTCCTCCATAATCTCACGTAAGAACGGAGGAAAATCCCTAGCCGCAACACGGTCAGCACTCGCTTCTTCACCACAAATGTTAATGTTGGTGATCTTGTTCCTCTTCTTAAGCCTGTGCAACCACCCAGAGGAAGCGTTGAAGGGTTTGGGCTCTGCAATTCCCATCTTACATGACACTGCTGCATACAGTTCACGTGTGTACTCCTGAACTGAGCGCGTGTCGACAGCCATATTCCGTCTTGCCTGACGAATCAAGTAGCTCACAAGTAACTTCTCCGTCTTGAGAAGCACCTTGTTGTGGCAATACTTGATCATTGAAGCACTTGTAGACTTTGTGATGTTCCTGTGTTCTTTTATCTTGGCTGCATCCTTCTTGATCGTCCGGATCGTAGATTCATTCACACCATGCTGGCGGGCCAAATCAACCTGTCTTGTTCCTTTCTCCAACTCTTGGATGATCTTGTACTTCACCTCGTAGCTTAAGGCACGTCGTATCTTCTTTGGCTTAGGGCGGCTGGGTCCAGGTAATGCAAAGTTTTTCTGTGGTGGTGGTGGTCCGGTGGCAGCCATTCTTATGGAACAATGGATATCGATATACACGGTGTAGCCAGGAGGGGTGTAACTGACGCAGGTAGGTCAACGGGCTTCATCGCTCCCATGGCAGGGCACGTCATATTACATTAAACCAATCACAGCTAGCGAGGAGGGAGGTAAGGATGCTTGGCCCAATCACAGTCCGATACGCCATATGACGTCACCAATAACGCAACAAAGACATAAACTGCGCAACCTACTCGCGCCGCTTACCCAACATGGCAGGAGGTTTGAATCCAAAAATGGCGCTGCGCGAGATGACCGCCAGCCGCTCTCTGCGTATATCAGTAGATGCAACGCGTAAAGTGAGCATTCCTGTTCTGGCGGGGTACCGCGTAAATGTAGAAACGCGTAAAAAATAAACGCGTAAAGAGAGAGAGAGAGAGAGAGAGAGTGTGTGTGTGTGTGTATTAAAAACAAAAAATTTTTCAGTACACAGCACATACGTTGGGACTCGAAAATACGTAATTTGAAAAGAATTTGGTACGACTGAGGTGGTAGTATTGCTTTACTCACCATAAGCTGGCTGCATCTATCTGAACCCTGGGCCACATTAAATAGAATTTCTCAATCTTTTCTCAGACTACACAAAGACATGGTTCGGGCCGCAGGATGCCCATGCCTGACCTAGGTGCATCTTCTTACACTTAGTCACATTGAAGTTTAGCAGCCATTTCTTTGACCACTCTTGAAGCTGACAGAGATCTTTCTGTAGCTCTTCATAGTCTGTTTGGTTTTTAATTTCCATGAATAACTTGGCATCGTTCACCAACACTCTATCGTACTAAAAGTACCCATCCACAGTTGGGTGGACTGGGGCTACCCTGAATGAGGAACCAACGTGTCCTTAAGGAGTAGAGAGCAGCACTGTATCCTCTCAGCCACTACACCCTAATTTATCTGTTCATATGTTCAACACTTTCATTGGGAGAAGTTCAGGTTATAAAGCCATATTGTTTTCCCTTTTATGGATACCAAAATCTTCTAAGTAATACATTAATAAACCAATGAGTGAAAGAAACACAGCATTGTATTCATGAGGACAGGAAACAATGACAATACTTTTGAACATATATTACATAATCAATGTACAAACTGTGATTAAAATGGATAAATAAAAGCTGAACATTCACAGTAAGCTCTCCAATTATAGAAATGCTCTCCTATGGTAGGGATGTGGTCAAGATATTGGTCTTATTATTGTGGTAGTCACTGCTAACCTGCGCCACTTGACATGCATGACTAGAGGTTGTTTTAAATGAGCACTTCCTCTGACAAACTATTTCTATTTGCTCTCTAATAACTGTCACATTCCAATCTGAGGTACACTCGCACCAAAAAGTATCGGTGCAGGGTGAGATCGACGACTTCCGAATTGATACGTATACACTGTGATATGTCGGGAAGGTTGGTAAGTGTATCCTCATAACCCCCCCCCCTCCACTAGGAGTTGCCATATGGCTGACAATCAGTGTGTTTGTTTCCTCTTTTCGGATTGTTGCTTTGTGTCGACTGAATGATAAGCGAGGGTTTGGTCTCGGTGAACGTGGGTATAAAACAGAGGCAATATGAAGCAGTAGAGATCTACACATGTCAGACGACATGGAAACCTCAGAGGGAACACAAGGAGCTATTATTGCCCTTCATAACAAAGGGTTCGGCGACCCAGATATTAGCCGGCGGGTTGGTGTCCACAGGAACACCACTGCACGATGGATTTGGCGATACCTCGAAACTGGTGCTACAGACGACAGGTCTCGGAGTGGCGGTCCACGCTGCACCACAACTCAGGGCTGCCAACATACGGCTGGAACAACTCGCCTTTCCCAATACCTATCGTCACTGGTCTCAAATTGTTCACACTACAGTATGCACCGATACTTTTTGTTGCGAGTGTACAGTATAATGAAAATAATTTTTCTACATTTAATTTTCACAGAAATGAGCTGCAAACTAATTGAAGGTACTTTAGTACCAAGGCAGCTAAATATTTGTGCATTCATAATAATTACAACACAAGTGGACAATTCCATAGTACGGTACTGTATATTTATATTACATTATAAACTTGGATTGGTTAAAACACAATCCTATATTTAGATTTTTTAAATAAATGCCATAATATGAATTTCTTTCAACTTAGAGACTTTTATAAATGTGACAAATGTCTCCCTAATACAGTATATATAACAATCTTATTGTGGCATTTACTTAAACTTGATACATTTGCTGAGTAGTGATCATAACTGTGAATAGTGGATAACTCTGGTGGCTTTCTGTAAATAATACTGATACTAAATTATAATAATCCAATAGAACAACCAATTAGCAAAATCCATTTTTTTTCAACTCACGATGTTTGCCTAACTGTAAACACTGATTCCTTACTAACTATTCACAGCAGTATTGTTAAGTACTGCTGGCATAATAAAATAACATTTTTTAAATCCTGTTCAGTGTTGAGGCCACCTTTAGTGCTTAGCTTGACTCCTGGGACAAGAGACAAGAGCTAATAAGTCACCAGCCACCTTGATTTTATATATATATATATATATATATATATATATATATATATATATATATATATATATATATATATATATATATATATATATATATATATATATATATATATATATATATATATATATATAAACTTACAATAAATAATAGTCACAATATGGGAGATAAAATAATTCTTACTGAACTGTAATTACATCACATTAACTCGCTCAGAATTTTCATACACATTTCACATAGGAAATTTATATTTGTTTTGTTTATGACGACCAAGAGAGTCAATGTGAAGCACTATCAGAGATAGAGTTTATTTGGTGTTGTTTTCCCCTAAGTCTCACAACATATACAACTCCCTACATCAAATTTCAGAGCTACTGTAATGATAACTGGTTCTTATGGGACTATTCACAGTTTCAACAAAAATCTACACACGTCACCTAAAGGCAAACTCCCAGAAGTTATAGAGACGGTATGGAGTTGGTGTCATGCTGCCCTGTCTACTGAGGTCATGTATCATTGGTTGATCAGCAGATATACAAGAACATTGACAGAATTATTCACACTCACCCCAGGCTTGATACATGTGGTATACTTCAGTTTTATTGGTTTGATTTATAGACAAATTTAGGCAACATTTACTATCATTAAATGACTATATAATGCTGTACATATATGCAAGCACAAATTGTAATTACACCCTAGTATCAGACAACTCAAAATCATTGATCAATTAGACAATCTGCCCAAAATATACAGTAATCCCATTTTGAACAGCAATTTCCTATGAATACTTAAAAATTTATTAGAGTTAATGGCAGTAAACAATGAAATTTCTGCTTAAATATTACAGGACATTGTCTAATAATGTGACAATGTAAAGATACCCTCAACTGCAAATTTGACATTGAATTGTTTATAAAGAATAAATGAAAGGCACAGGTAATGTGGTGCAACTTCTTTGTCTTATTTTACTTTCCACATTTTACAATAAAAAAAGAATGCAAATATACAACCCCTTGACTGTGAGGACCTGGCTCACCATAGTGTTGATTATCCCTCAACAGTAATTTTGATAATTTCTGGAGGTTAAAATATAAGCCATAAGAAATATGAACTCATTTCTTATCCCATATAATCAATGTTTTGGTCAACCAGGTCCTGGAGGAAGGTTTGGTGTGCAGGTAAAGTGTGAAGAGAAGAAGATGGCAGACAGCAAAGATATGGTATAAATGACACAGTAACAAGCTGGTCTTAGCTAAGAGAGGAAACCTGTGAAGTATTGTTGCTTCTCATATTGAAAATTGTTGTTGGAAGATTAAAATTGTAAGTGGGAGGAATGGAAAGGTTCTTTGGAATGCAAAACTGATCCAATCCCACTCGACTCATATCCTCTTTAAGAGCTAGAACTGTATCCTTAATATTTCTTTGGAACGGTATGTGGCGCAGTACACAAGTCTGATGTGATGGATTATAAAAAATGAAGCACTTTTCTTAAATGGTATAATCCTAATCTTGAAAATGAAAGGACGAGCACAGTCATACTTCCTTACCTCACTGCATAATAAAAAGAGACCAAGGATTATGAAAAGACAAAAGCAATCACATAAAAGGAATGATTTACAGTTCTTGATGAATTCACAATAACATACAGATAAGATCCTAACTTACACGCTTTTACGATAGCTTTTTCAGGAAAGTAAATCAGGATCTGTCTGTACTGTAAACATAACAATTTACTCAAGAGAATGAAAACAGTACAAAGTAGGCATTGACGAAACAAAAGACCTCTTAAATTTGTAGCTTCCGATAGATTCATCCTTCTACATCTAAATAGCCACATCATGCAGATCCATTTTAACCTATTTGTCACTGGGATATCCAAGGCTTGTAACATACACCAGTAACAAGCACTAAACTGACAGAAATAGTAAAAAATATCGACCAACGTCAGACCTGTACAGTACGTTGAGACACTCTTATCACTATGAGTATATCAAAAAGTAACCAAAATCTTACTATACATTCATCTTCATGCTAACCTAATGTCTGGTGGTTGTCTTACTGTTATGGAGACTTACTTATACGCTGTCAGTGGAAATAATCTCACCAAATCTTAATAGTAACATCTTGAATGCAGCTGTGAATATATAACAACCCAAACAAAACAGAATTTGAAAATACGCAAAAGAAAAAAAAGAGAGATAGAACGAGTAAAAGATTTCCATCACGTGAAGTTTACAAGGCCAATCCATCTTTAATACATCTATGGTAATGTTCCTTCAGTGGAGTCAAATATGTTGCATTTTAGAACAGGAATTATTTCAAAATTATCTATTCCATCTGTACATTGGGTTAAGTGTTACATCTCTATCCATCATCAATATTGACTACCTATTTCTCAGTTATATTTTCATTATTCTTTGTCAAATGATTAACATTGTTGAATCTATTTGTGTTTCAGGTTGACATCTTAGGTATGTGATATTGAGAAACTGGGCATGTTAGCTACATAATCACTATGAGATGCAGCAACACGGGGTAGGTTTATTCTCTGCTTCTGCTGGACTGTCTGCTTGTTGCTTGCTGGCAGAGATCAGACGGGTCAGGTCGTAAAAAGCCTGAAAATATAAAATTCACATGTAATATACAGTACAGTATACATAAAACACATACATACAAAAATTACATGACTTTATAAAGTTTTGTGGGAAACACATTCATAAGACCATAACAAAGAAATGACAAAATTACTATTGAAAAGAAAAAGTTTGTTAAAATACCAATTCAAGAAAATTGTGGTTTACATTATAAAGACTCTACCAGTCATTAATTTTCTCATTTAATAATCAGTGATTGTGACATTACATTAAACATGTGAGGAAAAGTGGGACACAGGTGAAGAGAGAAAGCAGCACACTGGCAGGAGACATCACCTGAACCATGCATGGCAGGACAATAGACATAAGGGAAACACTTCATTATCTGTCACATGCTTCTGTACTTCATCATGACAAAACATTACACTAGCAATAAAATTAAAGTAAAAATGCTTAATATTTTTTTCCCAAATGAATTAAGTCTTAGAGTTCATGCAAGAACCTCCACATAACATAACATAACAGAAGCATCTAACATCATGTACAGTATATATAACTTTTTGTTTGCAGATCATAGACTGCCGAGATAAGAAGTTCAAAGGATAACTTCAATGTAACTTAAACATAAAATAAGATGTAAGCAACAGACCACCGAGGCCTGGCCCAAGATGCTGTGTAAACGTGTAACTTGACAGCTCAAACAGGTGGGTCTGATCCCTGAGAGCCAATGGAGACAGTATGTTGGTACTATGTGATGACTCTTAATATATCAAGACTTGGAACTGTTAGTATTTTCTGCTGCCCAACTCACTTATGAACACTGTAATGAGTGTTGACCTGGCCGTGTCTTTTCAATCAATTTACTTAACATATTGTCACAAATCTAGACTCATAATAACTAATTTCTCTTATCATTTCTAATTTCTTTGCTTTTGTTTTTCTTCACCTCAAAAGTTTTCCTTACATTCCTATTTCAAATCATAAACACAGGAGAACTTGTACCTATAAGTAACTACCTTAGATACTGTATGTGACACCAACACCAAGCGGAAGACCACCTTGTTAAGTGTCTTGGGTATTGCTCTCCTCTTTTCCTCACAGGTTCATGTCAGAGTTGTTCAAGAGGATTACTGTAAATTTCGTCTACCTGTGTCAACTGATGCAGGTTATGGCAGAAAGATACATGTCAATAGATGTACTGTTATGAAGATTTTGATATGTTATGATAAAAATGATCAATTTATTGGACAAAAATAAATGATTGGATAGTCACAAAGTTATTCAGGCAACATGTCATACTTTGATAACAAAACTCAATGTACTTCAGTTACTGTACCAAAAAAAAAAATCAATGCAGCAATTTTAAATGAAGATCTAGAGGTGTAAAAGATAATGTGCTTTAAAAGAGGAGAAATTTAGTCTCTGATTACAGTGTTTGGCTGTTCACAAGACCAACCAGTTACTGTACCACCTCCAAGACTCTTCAGACTCATTCCCCACCATAAAATAAAAGCTTAAGTGCCAATGTGTTGCAAAGCTCAATAAAATCCCACACCAACCCTCACTGCCACAGTAATAAGCTATCCCACTACTGCAGTGGTTCCCAACCTTTTTGGCTGTGACCCTAAATTTCCCAACAGTACGGTGTCGTGACCCTCAGGCATATAATATATTATATAGCTTGAATGTTAATAAAAAAATTTTTTTTTACTTTATGATAAGTACTATATTTTTAAAATCGTCTGAGGACCCCTTGCAACCCTACAGAGAACACCCCCCGACCCTGATTTGGGTCACGACCTGAAGTTGGGAACCACTGCTCTACTGCATCTTGTCAGCATATGAACCTCACCCCAGTCTTCAAGGTTCCCAGACTAATGCAGTGAGTGCAAGAGAGAGAGCGAGAGACAGAGAGACCCATTGGGGATAATGACCGTCTCAAAATGGAGAAAATGGCTTTTTCCTCAATGCAAATTTTCTTCCTATGGGGCCCAATCACAAAATGATATGACTGGTTGGGGCCTGAATATTCTCCAAGACAATGTGTAGTTTCTATCAGTAAACCCCCAATAACATATAATCATCAATCACACAATTATACTGTATTTGACAATATTTTAGGAATAGTTAACATCTATGTGCATGACGTTTATCTCTAGTTTTACACTATATTTTAATTTAGTTTCTTAAGCAAATACGGTCTCACATGATGTAACTGTTACCATGTCACAAATATTCCATCTAAACAATTCATCTATCAGAAATTTCATATTGTTGGCCTTGATCTTGATGTATAACACATAGATGGTGTGAGAAGTTTGATGCTGAAGGGAAATGATTACAGGTGGGATTAATTAATTTGGTGGGAGTAGGTGGCAGATGGTGGGTGGGTGTTGGTAGCTGAAGTTGATGGTGGTAGGTGGTTGTGGTGGTGGTGGAATAGTGGGATGGTAGTGGCAGGTGGGTGTTGGTGGGAGGTGGTTGGGGGTGTGCGGGTTCTGTCTGTAACCATGTCATAAGGTATCACACAAGACCCATCACCAGGTTCCTCTCTCTCCTTCCCTCCCTCCCATATAAACTTTGGTCTTGTGCTGTTGTCAGTTTCCTTTTTCAGAACTGTCGTGTTCATGATGCAGGAACACTAAAATGGATATGATAAGTCGCTGAAATGACAACAGAACTTATATATCCAGTACCTAACAATACTGAAAGAAATGATGAGAGGTAAGATAATTTTTCTTTCCATTCTTGCAAACATTTTCCCACTAAAGTGTAAGATGGCTGGAACCTAAGAGAGATACAGAGTCTATTCTCTTACTGCTATAACAAATGATCTCTGCTCTGGTGTTCCCCATATATAATATAAATAAAAACACCTGATTATTAAATACCCTAATGCTGCCTGATGGTTCTTGAATGCACGCATGGACGCAGGAAGTCTCAATGGTAAAGCACAAAACATAAGCAGCTTTTCTCTGCTCAGTATAAAACATTAATTTAATTCCTGATAAAATTAGAGTAAAAATAAACTTTTAGGTCTTTTAAAACATTGCAGATGGGTTGGAAGATTGACTAAGTAACTTTAGATAGACCCTCAAGGAAATATTAAGTAGCTTAGGGGTTACAGCTAAAAAAAAAAGAAGATAAAGACTCAATTAGCTTTCTCGGCAGCCATAGAGTGATGGAAAAGAATGTAAGTGGGTGAACTTGTTAATGGTGGAAAAAATGGGTGAAACAGCATTTTGCCATGGATAGAGGCCTATAAGGTAACCCAATATCTTTCAAAAGTTAAGGAAGAGGGGATGAGTCCCTCCCTGGTCACCCCACTTCACAGAAGAAAAAGGTTTGCCAAGTGAAAACAATGAAACATGCAACACACATACACACACACACACACACACACACACACACACACACACACACACACACACACACACACACACACACACACACCAAAGGAAGACAACAGAGGTGAGGCATGTTCTGAATTTTTGTCCTTTTTTCCAGTCGTGAAAATGGCGAAAAAAAATCTGTATAAACCAAGATATACCCTAAAGTCACTAAACCACTAAACCAAACTGGTCAACATGATCACAAAGTTCACTTGATCCTAAAAGCTATGAAAGGTGATTTAACGTCACAATACTAAGTTAAAATATGAAAATTAAAGGAGGACAAATATTAAAGTCTCTCCCCTTAATGAAATGATTAATTAGAGACCAAATACCTCCTTGGTCCAGAGTTTAGAGCACAGGGATGTAACATGAAGGTGGTGAGGCCAGAGCAACTATGAGAACAGTTACTTGAGGTACAAGACATTGATCTCATAAAGAACTAAACCAACAGAGATGGCACGGCCTGTGAGCTTCTCCTCTCTCATAACACATGACAATGAGTACAAGTGACTCATTACAGTCATGATACAGCCATAAGAACCTAAATAATATCATCTTATCATTGTCTCTGCCATGTTGATGTACTCATGCTTATACAAACTGTACAGTTAAGAGTCAATAAGATGGACTGGGGGACAATGTGGTAGAGTGCAGGTGTTGGTCACAGGTAGTGGCAGGGTAAGAGGGGAGCATGTGGTGTAAACTATTTAACTAGTGAGTGTTGCGTGCAAGACATATCTGAAGTGAGGTCTGATCCAGGCTGACTTGGCAGTGATTGTTCTCCATATGAAGATATAAAAGGCTGACTAACTGCCAATTTTATATATATATATATATATATATATATATATATATATATATATATATATATATATATATATATATATATATATATATATATATATATATATATATATATATATATATATATATATATATATATATATATATATATATATACATACACATAGATACATACATACATACATACATACATATATATATATATATATACATATATATATATATATATATATATATATATATATATATATATATATATATATATATATATATATATATATATATATATATATACACACACACACACACACAGTAAAGCCTCGGAAACAACGATTCATCCAACAACTTTTCGTATTTGAAACCCTAGATAATTTAGGACCCCATTCAGTTTACATCCTTATTTCATTCGTATTTACGACCAAAATATAATAAAAATAAAATAAAATTACATTTTCATATAAATAATAACTAAATCCCGATTTGTATTATAAAAAAAAAATTACTGTAAAAAAAAAGAAGAGCGCCTTGCGCGAAGCTGCCTGGCTAACGAGTGGTAAACAACAGTCGGAGCTTGGCGGGCCTTTTGTTTTCACGCATCTGGAACAGGAACAGAAGAAAAACTTTCTCAGGTTTCTCAGCATTTTTGCATCCCTATTCAACATGAGCAAGAGAGCAAGTGATGGTAGTGTTGTTTCAAAAGCCAAAAGAAAGTGTCTAAGCTTAGCCGAGAAACTAGATGAGTTAAAACAATATGATAAGGGTGAGAGGTCTGTGGATATTATATGGAGCAAGCAATGAACACATTTTCTGAAGTGGATCCATTAACAGAACAAAGCATTAAAATTTAAATAAACACAAATGACCTCTACATAAAGATGTATAATGAGAAAAGAAAGCAGCTGTGCAAGGTTCTTTAGACAGCTTTATTATTCAAAGGCCTAAACCACCAACTTCAGCTACACCATCAAAATCAGCATCGTAAGCAGCTTCAACATCAACTTCAGGTTCAGTAACAGTTTCAGCAACAGCTTTATGGAAAGCTACAGCTTCAGCCAGAGTTGAACCTGATGACTTCGTCATCTGAGTAAAAACTCGCACACTATTCATTGGCTGTCCTTATGTTTTAGACTTTACCGCCATTGGTGAATAGAATTTTAGTTTTACATTCGTAAATATTATCTAAAACATATATGAACAGTAAATAATTGTTGCTTTCATATTCATATGTTGAGAAATGACGATATGGTTTCACATGTACGCACTTACTGTTCATACGTTGGCGTTCCCAATCGTCTCACCTTATTTCTTTACCATTAGTGGTTAGCTACTTCTAGTGTTCCATTTATTAACATTAAATAACATTACTTAAAACATACATACAGGTATTAAATTTTTTTAAATTAAGTTCACTATAGCTATAACCAGGGTCTTATTTTCTTCAGTTTCTTGTGTAGAACCATCGTCACACAAAAACAATGCAGCCTTGTCTCATTGTGTGTTTTAATATTCTACGTATTATTAATGAATTGCATTGTTCATTTCAGATATATAAACATTAATTCAATCAAATACAGCTCCTCCCCGACTTACGACCTACTCAACTTACGACCTGCTTCAGTCGTACCAAAATTTTGTCAAATTGCGTATTTTCGAGTCCCAATGTCAGTGATTGCACTGTGTACTGACAAAATTTTTTTTGTAATTCTCTTTAAAATGGCTGGCAAGCTTAAAAGTGAGAGTTTTGTGGTGCTGAGAAGAAAAAGTGACACCCATTTTAGATTTTCTATGTATTATTTAAGCATTTTCGACTTACGACCTGGATTTGGGTCCCAAACCTCGTCGTAAGTCGGGGAGGAGCTGTATTCAGTAATAAACAATAATGAAGCTTTTGTACATATTCTTAAGATAAATGACGCAGTATCCTTAAATGCGCACATATATGTTGGCGTTCCCAATCCATCTCTTTTTTTTCATTAGTGGTTAGCTACTTCAATTGTTCCATTTATTAACATTAAATAACATTACTTAAAACATATATACTACTTTTTTTAAATTAAATTTACTACAGCTACAACCAGGGTCTTATTTTCTTCATTTTCTCGTGTAGAACTATCGTCCCGGACTCCTGGCTGTAAACACAAACGAAAACAATGGCGTCCCATCCCCTCTTGTGTGACCATATTATTATTCATTTATATTGTATAAGGTGCACTCAGAAGCATTATTTAAAGAATAAAGTTTGCACTTTTCATTAATTGTATTATTTTGGGGGGAAAAGAGGGTAAAAATCCTCACAAAAGATATGAAAAGGTCACACTTGGGAACGCATCTCATTATTATTGCTTTATTTTAATGGTAATTACCGATATTTTGCGGCATAGAAGACGCTGCATCGTGGAAGACGCACCCTGAGTTTGGAAATGTAATTCTAGGAAAAAAATTTTTATACTTATTAACCGACACCAGTGAAACCAATGCTTGATATACAGCCCATTTGGCACAAATACACACACCTCTTTGAATATCATCACCTAGAACTGCTTATCAGTCGTCATTTTCATCAATTTTTAATAACAAATCTGTGTAAGAAGGTATAAGTAGGAGGTGGTCCGAAGTTTCTCTCTGTTGCCCTGTTTCCATGTGAAGGCCTGGTAGTGAATGAACAAAGTTCTAGACACTCAAGTGTGAAGAAGCAAAAATTCCTGCGCTTTGAGACCAGCAGACAACTTTTTGCAATTCCTCAATAGATGGCGCTGCTGCAGCAAGGGTTGTGTAGCTGCAGCCGTTTATTTTATTTTTTACCAACTGAGTAAGTAAATAATCGTATTTTTTGCAGTATATCAACAATATTAGTTAAATCAATTGTTTTATAGTAAAGAGAATACAGTATAGTACTTGTAATTGCTAAGTAATGAGGTAACAGGGGCTGATTTCAGTTGACCCAAAGAAAACCTCTGCTACAACCCATCAACTAGCATCGTGGAAGACGCATGGTGATTTTCAAGGTATATTTTTGTAATAAAAAGCACGTCTTCTATGCCGCAAAATACAGTAATGATTCACGATAAGACGATTCACCTAACACTGCAATATTGGAGGACACATTAACGTCGTTATTCGAGGCTTTACTGTATGTATGTATATGTGTATACTATATATATATATATATATATATATATATATATATATATATATATATATATATATATATATATATATATATATATATATATATATATATATATATATATATATATATATATATATATAATCATTTACTTAATTCCATATACTGTAAACTGTAACCAATTCTTATCACTATATCATCAAGCACTCTCTAAAACTATATATAAAATAATTATGGACTTCAAATAAAATACTATTAGTCTTATTCTTTACAATAATGTTTAACAAGTGCCACAGCAAACTACCAAACAATCTAATTACAAATAATTTAACAAAAAATAAATTAATAAAACTCAACTACTGTACAACCATCAACTACGCTATTACGTTTTGGGAAAGACTCCACCAAAATGTATTAATAATTTAGAAACAAAATATTAGTGTTCCAATAGCATAACATAACCATAAATATATCAATAATAATACCCAGCAAGAACACTGCATGTAAGAGTTTAGTAATCTATATGGATGGAACATTTAGGTACCTATGCTATGGGGTATATAGTACAGGCAACAACAGGCACAAACTGAACCTTGTCTCTCCCTCAGTAAGGCCGGGCATGAGTCGTGCCTCGTGTGGACACTGGCAACGAGTCACCCCGTATCAGAGATGGACAGGGCCATTTTATCCAACAACAGGCAAAGAGCAAGGTGTGGCCCACGTGTAGCAAAACAGGCCGTTAAATGCCCTTAAAAGGAGGGATGAAACATAACACTGCAAGCAAAGGGCATGACTGACTCTAACAAGGGCAGGGCAGGGCAGGGGGAGGGAGGGAGGACATTTTCCTGACCTAAAGAATGCAGCACTTGGGTTTTTTCCTCTTGCCAGGATCTTTACCCTTGCCATTGGTGTTCTTATTGTCTTCCAATTTGCGAGAGCGAATCTCACGCATCAAATCAAAGAAAACCTGTTGGGTGTAGGAGATTAAAAATGTTAGACATGACACACACACACACACCACAAGATGATATCCTCTCAAGCTGAACTCTTTGATCCATTTCTTGTATGAACCTGAGAGAGTGACAGACAGAGGCAGGAGAATAAGAAAGGCAAAGGAGAAGAGAAGAGATAGATACATCATATGAACCTGAGAGAAAGAGAAGAGTAGAGAAAAGAAGAGTCTTAATCATAAACATTATATATATATATATATATATATATATATATATATATATATATATATATATATATATATATATATATATATATATATATATATATATATATATATATATATATATATATATATATATATATATATATAACACTTCGTAAATAAATAACACCTATGGCTGTAAACAAATCTCTTTACGTCTCCACTTCAAACAAAATCGTGTAAACAACAATGGCACACAAAAAAAATCAAGCACTCATTTGACTCCTCACATAAAAACACCAAACTGTAGTGCATTATAAGGAAAACTAAGAGATGTGATCAATGCTTCATATTATCTTTAAAAAATACTTATAAAAAGACACTAGATAAAACACTTGAATATTTTTTTATTTCTCATAAGTCCTCAAACTCTCTAAAAGAAAGTTGCAAAAGGTACGACTGCAAAAAAACTATATTAACCTCTCACCAAACATCATTCATAACATATCACTTTGATTTCACTGCTTATACACCAACCTTTAAATTTCCTGACTGAAGTCCTCAATATTTGCAATGTTTTTAAATCAATTCACATTTATCGACTGTACTTTAGGAAAGGTTTCGCATACAGAATCTTCCCCGAAAAGCTCGAGTTAACAAAACATTCCGGTCACCTCGAAGAAATAAAAAACCCAAGAGAAGCGTTTGGTACATTTACATCTTGGTTTTGTTATCACATTAGTTAGATCAGTTGCCTTCTGCTTGCATCATAAAATAATTATAATGAGAGGAATTCCCATCAGCTGAGTAACATAGAGAGACAGAGGGAGGAATAAGAGGTACAATCACAAAGAAACATCTACAACTGCAGTCTGAGATCTGTAAGCATCACCCACTTTGACACTGAGCTGTGAACGTGACCTTTTACCAAATGCAGCCAGAATTTAACTACTGCCTCCCATATAGTTATCCAGTGAGCCTGTAAATTTATATTGAAGTTAGTCCATTTTTTTTTTATATCTGGGTGAAGTAGATGAATCCAGAGAGAACAAAACAGTGTCATAGGCCATGCTCTGAAATCATGTCAAAACTCTCCCCTATGTCTAGTATATATGGAAAATGATGATTATTAAATTTAGCTCGGGTATTAATACACTGTAATATTGTCTCAAAGTTTTTCTGCCATTAAAACCATTAGGAAGTTATTGACTGAACACTTCACTTGTCAATATCAAATCTCATGTCTAAAGGTGATCATTAAACTCTACCTAGATATGAAAAATACCTAAATAAAGCTCTAAATTCACCCATCTGTCTTTTCTTAGGTTTCTAGTGAGAAACTCAATCTGCAATTGCCAAAACTTACAAGCAGAACAGAGGCCGTAAGTGTAATAAATAAAAACAGAAATGGTGACAAGTGAACACAAAGAGAGATGGTTGTGTCAGGAAGATGTTTAACACATTTCAACTTGATCCATTTAGTTACTGAATTGGATTGGGTATATTACAGAGGGATTGGGGAGGAGGGGAACAGGTCTTCAAGAGGGTTTTCTCTAAGGTGTAATGGGTTCTGTCTGCAGCTGAAGTATTGAAGAGAGACTGAGGGAGTGAATGAGTTAAATTTAGCCTCCTACAAGATGCCTTCCAATGACATACTATTCAATAGATTGGTAATGGATTGTCCAGTGATGAAACATCTGCTTACCACCCTCACTGCATACAACTTTACTATGAGGATTCGAACACCCAACAGTCTAGACACGAACACACCCAAAGATGTTGAAGAGTGTTTTAGGGAAGACTCTGCATGTGATGTCTTACTCTCGATGTGGTTAAGATAAACAAGGAGTAAACATTAAATGGCAGTCACAATCCTGGGGTGTAGAGAAGCACGATGTTGAAGTGTGATTACATTAAGAGCCGTCGATCAGGGAAATGGAGATGATGACGGGAAGAATTATGAGGATACCTGAATATTAGCTCTCTCTCTCTCTCTCTCACCTGATGATCACTCCCTAACACTAGCTATAGATGTTATATGAGATAAAATACAACAGAGAGCTCAGTAACAAGTCAAGATTGAAACAGTGCTGTAGTAAAGCCCTTGAATGGCCCCCATGACAATATCAGGGTCGTTAAACTTTAGGATGGTTAAGCAGGGGGTGCAAGACTTCAGGTGCACACTAGGGGGCTAATCTTCAGGTGAGCACTAGGGGTTAAACCTCAGGAGAGCACTCGGGGGCTAATTCAGAAAAGCACTAGGGGGCTAATCTTCAGGTGAGCACTAGGGGGCTAATCTTCAGGTGAGCACTAAGAGCTAATATTCAGGAGAGCACTAGGGGACTAAACTTCTATAAAGCTAAACTACCGAATGGTCTCGTTTAAGGTCTCGACTACACCACCAAGAGCAAGATGTTTACATGGTCGAAATTATTGAATTGAATTTGTAAAAGAGGGTCAAGAGGGTCCTTAGTGCTGGGGATCATAAAGCGTTGAAAAAAAAAAACAATATTTCGATGGAACAATAATTGAAGGGAGTAAAAAGGAGGATTATTAAGCCCTAATTGGAAGAACTGGACATATTTCAATCAGTGTATTATTTCTCTGTCTGTAATTATGTTTTTACAGCAGATGTAGAGCAAGTTGGGTAAATATTTGGCCAGTTGTCTTGTTTGTCCATTAAATAATACCCCAGAATTTTAAGCCTATGATTTTGAACTTTTACATGAGGACATATTACCTCTCAAATAATACCTGTACTGCATAACCTTCTGAAATGCCAAGTTGTCTGAGTCTCAAATGTGGACATCTGTGCCTGAACCAAAACTCACTTGTTTGGTTAGGTGATGTTTGGGTGAGGTATTGTTCTACCACCATTCCCCTCTTGTCTAGAAATTAATAAGGCAAATGTAATCCTTCACACTTCAATATCTGTCTTTGATATACTGTATAACAAAGTTGTATTGCATATTGAGCATTTAGTAATAAAAGAGTGATCTGATGAAACAACTGTACCTTGAATGCAAATTAAAAAAATATATACCTGTATATCAAAATTCTGGTGAATTTCTATGCTGCACAAAAACAACTTCTAAATTGCCTACATAAGCTTACACATAAATTTACCACCATCTTTTGTACAAACTTAAATGCATGGCCACACTGTAAGCTCTGAAAAAATTGCAATCTACCATTTTATACATCTATTTATTATACAAGTCAAAGCTGTGGATGTAACGCTGAACAAGACGAGGCAATTTTATGATGCGATCGTGCATGCTTGAGTCAACACAGGCCTGCGACAGTAACAGCCCTTAGGATATTCGTGCAGTTCTGAGTAAGACACACAGGGTTTTATTACAAGGTTCAGGGAGTAAAACCAACCATAACCCTGTTTTTATAACTCTGTCAAAGCCTTTTCCCACTACAGTATAACCTCCATCTAACTGACCACTGTGTGGGAGAGGGTGGTCCAGTAGCTTCCATTATATCTGTTACTCTTGAGTGAAATATGTCAAGTTTTTCTTCCATTAATAAACCAGAAGAAATAAAATTCCTTTAAAACGAAGAAAATTTGTGTAAAAATAAACTCCAGAACACAGTTCACTGGAGCAGTGATGATTCACAATGTATGATACAAATTCAGTCATAAATTCACAGGTACAGTACCTCTATTACTGCCTGACTGCCGCAGTGTTTATCTACAGTAAGATCTCATATCTCGCGCGATTTCTTTTCACGTTTTTTAATTTCGCGAGCACTACCTAATGAAACCAAGTCTTAAGTTTGGCGTAAAATATCATGAGTTTCGCGAGATCCAGCCAGCTGAACGCAAGATCCAGCCAGCTGAACGCAAGATCCAGCCAGCTGAACGCAAGATCCAGCCAGCTGAATGCAAGATCCAGCCAGCTGAACTCGAGATCCAGCCAGCTGAACTCGAGATCCAGCCAGCTGAACTCGAGATCCAGCCAGCTGAATGCTGGCCACCATCTTGAATGACGCCAAAGCCCTCATACCAGTTACAGTCATTTCTGCTACAACGCGTGTTTTGTCAACGTGAATTGGTTGTAACGCGATTGATGAATAGGGGAGAGCTGTTTGTAAAACGCGAACTTTTGCATGCGAATGTTGGCTATAGCGCGATTCCATCCTCAACGTTTTAAGCGTGGCGTGGGGTTATGCAATGTTTACAGTTCATGTTCGACATCACATGTTCAATTGATTTGTGTCTTTAGTTTGTGAAGTGTATTTTGAGAGGTACTCTGTAATTGTTTTTTTATTTTTTTATGCAAATTTAGTTGTTACCCATAAATATGTACAAAAATAATAAGTAAAAAGAATGTTTCACAGTGAGGACTAATAATGGTTTACACCAACGCTCTCTGTTTCCATCACGTGATCAGTTGAATAGCGCGGTTTCTATCAATTACCCCGTGATTTTTGCTGTTTTCCCCCATGAATATGGAAAGACAGGGTAAGAAAAATGTTTCTAAGAAGCGTTCTGGTGATTGAATTGCCAGTGGTGAACGTGAAAGAGGTTTACAAGAATACGACTATCGCGTTGTAGCCCGCGCCATCGTAGCGACCGCCGGGGCTGTTATTGTGTGATTTTTTGGGTGGTGCCACCTGTCTAGTCAAGATAATGGCCTCTACCTCTACTGGGGGTCCTACTGGTGCTGGTGGGGGTGGAACAGACCCTCCTAAGTGGCCAAATAAGGAAAAGGAAAAGTGGGACTATCATAAGGGAGTTAAGTTTGCCAAGTACTCGATGCAGGATAAGCAGCGTGTGATTAAGTTACTTGAGGAGAGCATAAAAACTAGTTTCTGGAAAGCACGATCAGGTCAATAAAGGCAGAATATTTGTGGAGGGGTTTGCTACTTCAAATAATTTGCTCTTACTCACTGATAATAAAAAAATAAATCAGAATTAATTAAACAAGTAAAATAAGAAGAGGGGAGGAGACACATTTGGAGGTTATAAATGGGAAAATCAGAGGTTGATGTAGAGTGGCCAGTCAATATTGTTATTTTTCCCATTAGTTTATGTATTTGCCTTTGGAGAATTTTTCCAGTCTATATTACTCGCGAAATACAAGATCTTACTGTACATAAGAAACTATAAAATTTGTGGAAATATCATCATTTCAATGTTGTAATGTGACTTAAAAATAAGGAAAATATAATATAAAACTATCAAAAAATGCAGAGTAGAAAGAGAATTCTGTGTTAGAGGTGGAAGGTAAGGCTGATAGGTGGAGACAGCTCCCTCCCTCGCTTCATCACCCCTGTAACACATCAGTGTGAGGAAGAAAGGAGCTCTTTATATAATATACATCTACTTTTTGTACACTATCTGTGTTACTCTATTTTTTTATGTATCATGCACAATGTTTAGAGTTTATTAAAGCAGTTTTGAAACATTTTTTGCATATTTTTTGGCCCCGAGAACCAAACTAATTATTTCTATTTAAATCAATTGAACTAAAATTTGTGTTCTGATAATTCATGATTTTTTCTGGCACCCGAACTATGAATTATCGTGACTTCGCTGTATTTTAATATTTGTCTTAAAATTTAGGTATATTTACTAGTGTGTTGTCAAGGTGATATTCAATATTAACCATAGCAAAAAGTTCAGGTAATCAGTTCTCAAATGGCCATCTAGGAAACTTTCCCCTAAACTACAACAGATTATTAGTGTAGGAAGGACTTCTTGCATGTATTAACCCTTAAAAGCAGCTCAAGTTTCCCTAATCTGGCTGCCATGTGTACAGAAAATGGAACAGGAAGCAGCCACTGATGATGGCCACTGACCCTGATGATGGCTGCTATTTAAGAGTTAAGATACATTAATTTTTGAAGCGTATAAATACAGTAGAGGATGAGGCCAATATGTACCAGTGAGTGTTAAACCAAGAGGTGAGAGTTGTGGTGTTGTCAGTAGAGGATGAGGCCAATATGTACCAGTGAGTGTTAAACCAAGAGGTGAGAGTTGTGGTGTTGTCAGTAGAGGATGAGGCCAATATGTACCAGTGAGTGTTAAACCAAGAGGTGAGAGTTGTGGTGTTGTCAGTAGAGGATGAGGCCAATATGTACCAGTGAGTGTTAAACCAAGAGGTGAGAGTTGTGGTGTTGTCAGTAGAGGATGAGGCCAATATGTACCAGTGAGTGTTAAACCAAGAGGTGAGAGTTGTGGTGTTGTCAGTAGAGGATGAGGCCAATATGTACCAGTGAGTGTTAAACCAAGAGGTGAGAGTTGTGGTGTTGTCAGTAGAGGATGAGGCCAATATGTACCAGTGAGTGTTAAACCAAGAGGTGAGAGTTGTGGTGTTGTCAGTAGAGGATGAGGCCAATATGTACCAGTGAGTGTTAAACCAAGAGGTGAGAGTTGTGGTGTTGTCAGTAGAGGATGAGGCCAATATGTACCAGTGAGTGTTAAACCAAGAGGTGAGAGTTGTGGTGTTGTCAGTAGAGGATGAGGCCAATATGTACCAGTGAGTGTTAAACCAAGAGGTGAGAGTTGTGGTGTTGTCAGTAGAGGATGAGGCCAATATGTACCAGTGAGTGTTAAACCAAGAGGTGAGAGTTGTGGTGTTGTCAGTAGAGGATGAGGCCAATATGTAGCAGTGAGTGTTAAACCAAGAGGTGAGAGTTGTGGTGTTGTCAGTACAGTATATTGTTCACTGCCAGATGGTGGACTATAATTTGGGGGGAAACTGGCACATTTCTATATCACTTAGTTTTATCTATGCCTTCTAAAAATAATGAATAATAAAAGTATATTTCTTTTTCTATGCTAATTTGAATTTTAATATGAATAAAAAAGTTTAACCCATTGTAAGGTGTAGTTTTGTAAAAAAAAAAAAATTCACATTAATTTACAAAATATGTTGTTTATTAATTTTTCTAGAAGAACTAAATACTCTACAAATTATTTTCTTCTATTCAACTCTCTTTTATTCTATTTACTTTCATATTTTCTCTCATTGTGGTAGTGAATGTTTCCCAAGACCATTAACAGATCACCTCACAACATCTGGGTGGCTAACACACACCAATACTTTCACTTACATTACCTAATAATTCTAAATATTTGTGGAGGGGTTTGCTACTTCTAATAATTTGCTCTTACTCACTGATAATAAAAAAATAAATCAGAATTAATTAAACAAGTAAAATAAGAAGAGGGGAGGAGACACAGACGAACTCTCTCTTCATCAACCACAAGCAGAGTGCAGCAACAGCCTCAGGTTCATAGTACAAGGAGTTTATACCATGATCAAAAGTTCCCATTATTCTGGCATACCAACACCTAGTGTAAAAAAATAACTATCTGCTATAATGTAAAGCTGGGGGAATAGGTTATGGAAGGCGGAGGATTATTGTTTATCCACGAGAGGACGCACGTTACCTTGTCCACGTTAGCTCTTGTCTTGGCCGAGGTCTCCACGTAAGGTACGCCCCATTGTCCCGCACGGTTCTTGGCTTCTTCCTCTGAGACTTTCCTGCGCTCCGTTAGATCAGCTTTGTTGCCCACTAACAAGAATGGGATGTGTTCGTCGTTCTTCACTCGGAGAATTTGTTCCCTAAAAAAATAAGATATATATTAATTTCATACATACTCAAGGGGTTGTTAATATAGAGTAAATGCTGATTTAAAATACACAATAAAAATAAGCAAAGTAAAGAATAAACATATAACAAATGGTTGGTGATAACTTCTTGTACATCATACATAATAAGTGAAAAAACTGTCAATGTCTTTTGGATAATTAACATTTGACTTCCATTACAAAAATACAGAAAATATTTTTATACACCAACCTAATACACTACAACATAATGGGTGAAGTAAAATAGCTCTACTCTTGGTTGGTTGGTTAAGTTAGGGTTGAAAGAATGCTCAGTGGAATTTGAGGTCAAGCTGCAATACTCTTGATCAGATACCTGGATGGCTGAAATAGTTCTCTTCTGTGTGTGTGTGTGTGTGTGTGTGTGTGTGTGTGTGTGTGTGTGTGTGTGTGTGTGTGTGTTGCCTAACTGACTGCCAGATGTATGTATGTATGTATGTTGCCTAATTGACTGCCAGATGTATGTATGTATGTATGTCTGTATGTATGTATGTATGTCTCCTAAATGACCACAAGACAAAATTTTTCCTGGGACTAAAGTTTGCACTCACCACAACCTGCCCAATACCCAAACCACAGACCACTAAGGCACCTCAGCAACCAATATTCACTCACACCTCTCAGGGTAACTTTCAACATTCCTAACCTTAAGTCATGATGGACCAGGGAGATATCTTACCGGAATTCTTGAGTGGCCTGGAATGAGTCGTCTTCAGTGATGGAGAAGACGCACAAGAAGCCCTCCCCAGATCTGTAAATAACACGTGATGGTAATATAAATTATCACAAGTAAAAAACTAAAAGAGAGAGAGAGAGAGAGAGAGAAAAATAATTCATAATGTCTCTAATAATACCAAAAATATGTGGAACACAGTTCACTAGACCAATATTCTCATTAAATAAACTAATACAGGAAATACAAGAGGTGAAATAGCGGCAGTAAGAGTGATGCATGATACATGAACCAAGCATAAAGTAAACCAAACACTTCAACTAACACAAGTGATGATTTAGTCCAGCGAGTTTTATTCTTGACACACGCACGCACGCGCACACACACACACACACACACACACACTTCATCCTTGACCACCGACGGGTCAAGACGGGTCAGACGCACCTGGCGCTGCTCAGCATCAGCAACGTCAACTGTTAAGTTGGCCCATACCAACTCCCTCCCCTGAACCCTCCTCCCCACCGGATTATCAACAAGTTCTCGCCAGAAGTTACTATTTCATTTGGGAAAGGAATGGAACCAGTGTTGAATAGTGGTGAACAGTGCTTAAGTCAGTGAAAAACAACTCGGCAGTTGAGTCTTACCCAAGCTAACCTTCACACAGTGAGGTCCCAGGTACCCAGTGGTAGTTCCCCTGAGACTCCACGATAGAGAAGCCTGGGACCACACCTCACCCACTTGAGTGAGTGAAGTCCTGTGACAACTGACCACGTGGTGTCCCCATGATGCTACGACACCAAGTAGTGAATGAGTTGCTACAGCATCATGTGAAGTTCCTCATAACACCATCTGTGAGGGAATTATTACACCACGTGATGCCCCTCATAACACCATCTGTGAGGGAATGACTACACCACGTGATGCCCCTCATAACACCATCCGAGGGAATTACTATGCCATGTGATGCCCCTCATAACACCATCTGTGAGGGAATTACTACGCCATGTGATGCCCCTCATAACACCATCTGTGAGGGAATTACTCATATGTAGTGCCCCTCATACACCATCTCTGCGGGAATTACTACACCACATCAGGCCCCTCATACACCATCTGTGAGGGAATTACTACACCACATCAGGCCCCTCATAACACCATCTGTGAGGGAATTACTACATCATCAGGCCCCTCATACACCATCTGTGAAGTAACTACTACATCATCAGGCCCCTCTTAACACCATCTGTGAGGGAATTACTACACCACGTCAAGCCCCTCACAACACCACCTGTGAGGGAATTAGTACTCCACGTGATGCCCCTCATAACGCCATCTGTGAGGGAGTTACTACACTACGTGTCTGCTGTTCAACACCTCAGCTCACATGATCTACATGTGTAAACATTAATCTGTATGTTCACTGTATGTTCCTTCACCTTTCTCTAATGAAGGCTTTTGTTAAACCACCAATGCATGTAATAAGTCATTTGTGTCCAATGTATATTTTCAGCCTTCGGGCTACAAATTTTTCAATAAACCGTTTATTATTATTATTATTATTATTACACACACACACACACTTTACAATATTGACATTTTATTTTCACCCACTTACAAAATTTAATTAAAAAAAAAAGGGTTTGAGAGGAATTGAACTTGATAAATACCTGTAGTACATAAATGCCTCCCATTACCAAACTAATTCTTGCAAGACCTATCCCTTATTGAGAGGATTATGTTACTGAGAAGTTCATTATTAAGAGTTTACTGATAATGGCTGACCTTACCTGAAATAGTTGTCTCTGATGGCAGCGTAGTCTTCCTGACCTGCCGTGTCGAGGATGTCTATCTGCACCTCCTCACCGTCCAGCACCACCTTCTTGCGGTAGCTGTCAGCTTTGGTGGGTTCATAGTCCTCCACAAACTGTACAGAAAAGAAGGAAAATAAAGATACTGCAGATTGGCTTTTGGAGTACAATAGACAGTATACATTATAGAGGAGTGACAGTGGGTCCTTTTGGCATGACTGCCCGTTAGGGACGGTGTGGATACAGCACACTGTATACTAAGCCTTCAGTACACAAGGAGGCAACATGGCGGTACTGCCCTCCACCGCCTTCACTTAGGTACCCATTTACAGCTGGGTGAGCTGGGAGTGCCAGGAAGTGAACCATCGACCCCTGGAGCAGATGGTGAGCCTTGTATCCACTCAACCACTACATTCCATAAAAGAATAAAAAATCCTTAAAATTAAAAATTACAGTAATATTAATTAAGGTATATTAGTACTGTACTGTTTACTGATGCTGGGACTACACAATAGTTACTATTTGAACAAAAGCGTCTACTTCCTCTGCTAGATCACTATCAGGTGGGACAAACAATAGGCGTCTAGGAAACAAGTTAGAAAAACCAGAATAATGGAAATGAAGGATTCAGAGATAATAAAATAGGAATAGGTGGAAGAATAGGAGAGTCTAAGTTATGCCAATTGCTGAGAAGGTTGTGTGTGTGTGTGTGTGTGTGTGTGTGTGTGTGTGTGTGTGTGTGTGTGTGTGTGTGTGTGTGTGTGTGTGTGTGTGTGTGTGTCTAGTGCACATGGAAATACGAATGTTGTTTTAACTACAACATCAACAGGTAGGAGAGAGAGAGAGAGAGAGAGAGAGAGACGACTGGGTGTGTATATTGTCACATCCTCTTTCATACAACACACTGCTTGAATCTATTTATATTAACAAAAGCATTTCCATATCTTAAGAACTAACAACCAAATAGACCAACACACTAGTAGAGTACACAGGTGACAACAAGTGTATTAGACAATGACAAATTAATTAAAACTAATATTCACACCTTCATAGTGCCTCCCCCCCCCTCCCCCACTTCACCATCTCTTCCTCTGTCTATTCATCTGTCTGTCTGTCTGTCTGTTCCTGTATTTCTCCGTGTTTCTGTCTCTCACGATAATAATACATATTCTTTATGTCATATACTGTATGTAATTTCCAACACAGTACAACAAAACACATTCTTAGAGTAACATAACTAGAGCACAATGTAAGAGTAATCAGCGTTAACTATATGCGGTTTTGTCTAATTATGACACACACACAGAATACTGGTACTAGCGTCACAAGTCTCCTGAAGAATGTGTCAAGGGGTGGGAGAGTGACAGGCAGCCAGCAGAACACACCCCACAGGTGCAAGGCCAGTAGAACACACCCCACAGGCAGCCAGCAGAACACACACCCCACAGGCAGCCAGTAGAACACACCCCACAGGCAGCCAGGTGAACACACCCCACAGGCAGCCAGTAGAACACACCCCACAGGCAGCCAGCAGAACACACACCCCTACAGGCAGCCAGTAGAACACACTCCCCACAGGCAGCCAGTAGAACACACACCCCCACAGGCAGCCAGCAGAACACACCCCCACAGGCAGCCAGTAGAACACACCCCACAGGCAGCCAGTAGAACACATTCCCCCACAGGCAGCCAGCAGAACACACCCTCCCACAGGCAGCCAGCAGAATGGTTGTTCTGGCTGCGGGGCAGCCAGTAGAACACACCCCACACAGGCAGCCAGCAGAACACACCCCACAGGCAGCCAGTGCAGAACACACCCCACAGGCAGCCAGCAGAACACACACCCCACAGGCAGCCAGCAGGAACACACACCCCACAGGCAGCCAGCAGAACACACCCCACAGGCAGCCAGCAGAACACACCCCACAGGCAGCCAGTAGAACACACCCCTGGGCCAAGGGCAACCAGCAGAACACACCCCACAGGCAGCCAGCAGAACACACCCCACAGGCAACCAGCAGAACACACCCCACAGGCAGCCAGCAGAACACACACCCCCACAGGCAGCCAGCAGAACACACCCCACAGGCAAACCAGTAGAACACACACCCCACAGGCAGCCAGTAGAACACACCCCACAGGCAGCCAGCAGAACACACCACCCCCCACAGGCAGCCAGTAGAACACACCACAGGCAGCCAGTAGAACACACCCCACAGGCAGCCAGCAGAACACACCCCACAGGCAGCCAAAGTAGAACACACCCCACAGGGCAGCCAGAACATACCCCACAGGCAGCCAGCAGCAACACACCCCACAGGCAGCCAGCAGAACACACCCCAGCCAGGCAGCCAGCAGAACACACCCCGCCAGGCAGCTAGCAGAACTGACACCCCACAGGCACAGCAGAACACACCCCCACAGGCAGCCAGCAGAACACACACCCCACAGGCAGCCAGCAGAACACACCCCACAGGCAACCAGAAGTGCAGAACACACCCCACAGGCAGCCAGCAGAACACACCCCACAGGCAACCAGCAGAACACACCCCACAGGCAGCCAGCAGAACACACCCCACAGGCAGCCAGCAGAACACACCCTGCTGGTGGCAACCAACAGAACACACCCCCACAGGCAGCCAGTGCAGAACACACCCCACAGGCAGCCAGCAGAACACACCCCACAGGCAGCCAGCAGAACACACCCCAGGCAGCCAGCAGAACACACCCCACAGGCAGCCAGCAGAACACACCCCCACAGGCAGCCAGGCAGAACACACCCCACAGGCAGCCAGCAGAACACACCCCCACAGGCAACCAACAGAACACACCCCTCACAGGCAGCTGTGCAGAACACACCCCACAGGCAGCCGTGCAGGAACACACCCCACAGGCAGCCAGCAGAACACACCCCACAGGCAGCCAGCAGAAACCACACCCCACAGGCAGCCAGCAGAACACACCCCACAGGCAGCCAGTAGAACACACCCCACAGGCAACCAGCAGAACACACCCCCACAGGCAGCCAGCAGAACACACACCCCACAGGCAACCAGCAGAACACACCCCACAGGCAGCCAGCAGAACAGGCTCCCCACAGGCAGCCAGCAGAACACACCCCACAGGCAACCAACAGAACACACCCCCACAGGCAGCCAGCAGAACACACCCCACAGGCAGCCAGCAGAACACACCCCCACAGGTGCACAGCAGAACACACCCCACAGGCAGCCAGTGCAGAACATTATTCCCCACAGGCAGCCAGCAGAACACACCCCACAGGCAGCCAGCAGAACACACCCCACAGGCAGCCAGTGAACACACCCCACAGGCAGCCAGTAGAACACACCCCACAGGCAACCAACAGAACACACCCTACAGGCAGCGCCGTAGAACACACCCACAGTGGCAACCAACAGAACACACCCCATGGCAGCCAGCAGAACACACCCCACAGGCAGCCAGCAGAATGAGCACTGACAGGCAGCCAGTAGAACACACCCCACAGGCAACCAACAGAACACACCCCCACAGTGCAGCCAGCAGAACAGCCACCCCACAGGCAGCCAGCAGGGCCACCCCACAGGGGCAGCCAGCAGAACACACCCCACAGGCAGCCAGCAGAACACACCCCATTGGCAGGCAACCAACAGAACACACCCCACAGGCAGCCAGCAGAACACACCCTACAGGCAGCCAGCAGAACACACCCCCCCACAGGCAGCCAGCAGAACACACCCCACAGGCAGCCAGCAGAACACACCCCACAGGCAGCCAGCAGAACACACCCCACAGGCAGCCAGCAGAACACACCCCACAGGCAGCCAGCAGAACACACCCCACAGGCAGCAGCCAGCAGAACACACCCCCACAGGCAGCCAGCAGAACACACCCAACAGGCAGCCAGCAGGAACACACCCCCACAGGCAGCCAGTGCGCAGAACACATCTCCCCACAGGCAGCCAGCAGAACACACCCCACAGGCAGCCAGCAGAACACACACCCCACAGGCAGCCAGCAGAAC
>NW_024722701.1:2028960-2032155 GCF_018991925.1 Homarus americanus | reverse complement strand
CACGAGCATCCAGCCTACATTATGACTTGGAAATGAGCAGTAGCCTATTATGGCATTGTGGTGAGGAGAAGAGGAAGAAGGAGATGAAGGAGGAAAGAAAGGAAGAGGAAGAAGAGGGAGGAGGAAGATGAAGAGGAAGGAAGAGAAGTTAAGAGGAAGAGGAAAAAGAGGAGGAAGAGGGACGAGGAGGAAGAGAGGATTAAGAGGAAGGAGGAGATGAAGAGGAGGAAGAGGAAGGAGGAAGAGGAAGAGGAGGGAAGAGGAAGAGGATGGAAGAGGAAGAGGATGGGAAGATGAAGGGAGGGAAGAAGGAAGGAAGAAGGAAGGAAGGGAAGAGGAATAGGAGGGGAAGAGAAAGAGGAGGGGGAGGAAGAGGAAGAGGAAGAGGAGGCAAAGAGGAAGGGAAGAGGAAGAAGGAGGAAGAGGAAAAGGGGGGGAAGAGGAAGAGGAGGAAAGCGGAAGGGATTAAGAAGGAAGAGGAGGGAAAGCGGAAGAGGAAAGAAGAGGAAGGGAAGAGGAAGAAGGAGGGAAGATGAAGGAGGTAAGATGAAGAGGAGGAAGAGGAAGGAGGAAGAGGAGGAAGAGGAAGGGAAGATGAAGGGGAGGAAGATGAAGGAGGAAAGAGGAAGGAGGAAAGAAGGAAGGAAGAAGAAGGAAGAGAATGAAGAGGAGGGAAGATGAAGGGGAGGAAGGAAAGAAGAGAAGAGGAAGAGGAAGAGGAAGGAAGAGGAATAGGAGGAAGAGAAAGAGGAGGGAAGATGAAGAGGGGAAGGAAGGAGGCAAGAGGAAGGGAAGAGGAAGAGGAGGAAGGGGAAAGGAGGAAAGAAGGGAGGAGAAGAGAAGCGGAAGGAAGTTAAGAGGAAGAGGAAGGGAAGAGGAAGAGAAAGATGAAGAAGGGAGGGAAGAAGGAAGAGGGAAGAGGAGGAAGAGGAAGAGGAGGAAGAGGAGGAAGGAGATGAAGAGGAGGGGAAGAGGAAGGAAGGAAGGGAGGAGGACGGGAGATGAAGAGGAGGGAAGAGGAGGAGGAGATGAAGAGGAGAGGAAGAGGAAGGATGAAGAGGGAGGGAAGGAGGAGGAAGAGGAAGAGGAGGAAGATGAAGAGGAGGAAGAGGAAGAGGAGGGAAGAGGAAGAGGGAGGGGAAGAGGGAAGGACGGGAAGAGGAAGAGGGAGGGGAAGAGGAAGAAGGAGGGAAGAGAGGAGGGAGAAGATGAAGAGGAGGGAAGAGGAAGAGGAGGGGAAGAGGAAGAGGAGGGGAAGAGGAGGAGGGAAGAGGAGGGAGGAAGGAAGGAAGGAAGGAGATGAGGAGGAGATGAAGAGGAGGAGGAGGGAAGAGGAGGGAAGAGGAAGGAGGAGATGAAGAGGAGGAAGAGGAAGAAGGGAGGAAGGAAGGGAAGAGGAAGAGGAGGGAGGGAGGAAGGAAGAGGGCAAAAATAGGAGAAATAGGAGGGGGAAGAGGAGAAGAAAATGGGGCGGTGTAGAGGAAAAGATGGAGGCTACGAGGGAGGAAGAGGAGAAGTGGAGCGAGGGAGGCAGGAAGGATGAAGGGAGATGAGGAGGAGAGGAACAAGAGGAGAGGAAGAAGAGAGGGAGAAGGAAGGAATGGAAGAACACTAGAATGAGAGAGAGAGAGAGAGGAGAACACAGAGAGAGAGAGAGATGGAAGAGACTAGAATGAGAGAGAGGAGATGGAGAACACTAGAATGAGAGAGAGAGAGAGGAATGGAAGAACACTAGAATGAGAGAGAGAGAGGATGGCGTAGTGCAGGAAGAGTGTTGCCATATAAGGGTCCTGATTTTTAGAGGTTGGGGGGGGGGGCGTCACTTGTGTGTGTGTGTGTGTGTGTGTGTGTGTGTGTTGTGTCGGTTTTCTGTCTTTGTATACGCACACATACGCACTTAGTAATCCTCTCATGTTTATTCATTACGCATATGGTAATACACACATGTACACTCATACGCACATGGTTAAGATACACGTGTACACTCAAATGCACTTTCCAATACACACATGTACATACACGCACATGGTAATACACACAAGTACACAAACGCACATGGTTAAACATATGTCTATAACGGTTAGCAGTTTAGAAGATGAAGATTAAATATTGTTTATGTCTGTATTCATGTCTGTATATCTGTTACACATACATACATACATACATACATGCATACATACATACATACAGTCATGGCCATTATATGTGTATTATTTCCTATATTTTGTCATTGTTCTTCACCCCTGATAACAACCCCATGGCACTGACCCCCCTTGGCACTGACCCCCCCCTTGGCACTGACCCCCACTTGGCACTGACCCCCCTTGGCACTGACCTCCACTTGGCACTGACCCCCCTTGGCACTGACCCCCCCACTTGGCACTGACCCCCCTTGGCACTGACCCCCCTTGGCACTGACCCAGCCCCCACTTGGCACTACTTGTGCACTGACCCCACTTGGCACTGACCCCCCCCTTGGCACTGCCCCCCCATAGCACTGACCCCTTGCTGACCCCCCTTGGCACACCCCCATTGGCACTGACCCCCCTTGGCACCAGTCTGCAGCACTGGCCCCCCTTGGCACTGACCCCCTTGGCACTGACCCCCCCATTGGCACTGACCCCCCTTGGCACTGACCCCCTTGGCACTGACCCCCTCTTAGCACTGACCCCTCTTAGCACTGACCCCCATTGTTGCCCTTGGCCCCCCCTTGGCACTGACCCCTCTTAGCACTGACCCCCCTTGGCACTGACCCCTCTTAGCTGACCCCCACTTGGCACTGACCCCCCTTGGCACTGACCCCCTTGGCACTGACCCCCCCTTGGCACTGACCCTCTTGGCACTGACCCTCCCTTGGCACTGACCCCCCCTTGGCACTGACCCCCCTTGGCACTGACCCTCCTTGGCACTGACCCCCTTGGCACTGACCCTCCTTGGCACCTATTTACCTTTTACTGCTTGGCACTATTTTATGCTTTAACACCCCCTTGGCACTGACACCTTGGTACTGACCCCCCCCTTGGTACTGACCCCCTTGGCACTGACCCTCCCCTTGGCACTGACCCCTTGGCACTGACCCCGGCACTGACCCCCCTTAGCTGACCCTCCTGACACTGATTCTTGGCAACCCCTTACACTAACCCACTCCCCTTGTCTTCCCCCTGACCCCTCCCTATCTTCTCCCCTTGCCCCCTG
>NW_024722701.1:2013960-2023960 GCF_018991925.1 Homarus americanus | reverse complement strand
ATCACACTACCACCATCACACACTACCACCATCACACACTACCACCATCACACACTACCACCATCACACACTACCATCACACTCCACCATCACACACTACCACCATCACACACTACCACCATCACACACTACCATCACACTACCACCATCACACTACCACCATCACACACTACCACCATCACACACTACCACCATCACACACTACCACCATCACACACACTACCACCATCACACACTACCCACCATCACACACTACCACCATCACACACCACCACCATCACACACTACCACCATCACCACCACCATCACACACTACCACCATCACACACTATCACCCATCACACACTACCACCATCACACACACTACCACATCACACACTACCACCATCACACACTACCACCATCACACACTACCACCATCACACACTACTACCATCACACCACCACCATCACACACTACCACCATCACACACTACCACCATCACACACCACCATCACACACTACCACCATCACACACCACCACCATCACCACCACTATCACACACTACCACCATCACACACTACCACCATCACCACCACCATCACACACTACCACCATCACACACTACCACCATCACACACTACCACCATCACACACTACCACCTTCACCACCACCACCATCACACACTACCACCTTCACCACCACCATCACACACTACCACCATCACACACTACCACCATCACACACTACCACCATCACACATACCACCATCACACACTACCACCTTCACACACTCCACCACCTTCACCACCACCACCATCACCACCACCATCACCCACCACCATCACACACTACCACCGTCACCACCACCATCACACACTACCACCATCACACACTACCACCCATACACACTACCACCATCACACTACCACCATCACACACTACCACCTTCACCACCACCACCATCACCACCACCATCACACACTACCACCACACACTACCACCACCATCACCACCACCACTCACACACTACCACCATCACACACTACCACCATCACACACTACCACCATCACACACTACCACCATCACACACTACCACCTTCCCACCCCCACCATACACACTACCACCTTCACCACCACCATCACACACTACCACCATCACACACTACCACCATCACACACTACCACCATCACACACTACCACCATCACCACCATCACACACTACCGCCATCACACACTGCCACCATCACTACCACCATCACACACTACCACCATCACACACTACCACCATCCACACACACTACCACCATCACACACTACCACCATCACACACTACCACCATCACACACTACCACCATCACACTATCACCATCACACACACCATCACCATCACACACTACCACCATCACCACCACCATCACACACTACCACCATCACACACTACACCATCACACACTACCACCATCACACACTACCACCATCACACACTACCACCATCACACACTCCACCATCACACACTACCACCATCACACTACCACCATCACACTACCACCATCACACTACCACCATCACACTACTACCATCACACACTACCACCATCACACTACCACCATCACACACTGCCACCATCACACACACTACCACCATCACACTACCACCATCACACACCACCACCATCACACACTACCACCATCACCACCACCATCACACACTACCACCATCACACACTATCACCATCACACACTACCACCATCACACACACTACCACCATCACACACTACCACCATCACACACCACCATCACACACTACCACCATCACACACTACTACCATCACACACCACCACCATCACACACTACCACCATCACACACTACCACCATCACACACTACCACCACCATCACACACTACCACCATCACACCACCACCATCACCACCACTATCAAACACTACCACCATCACTACCACCATCACACACTACTACCATCACACACTACCACCATCACACAATACCACATCACACTATCACCATCACACCACCACCATCACACTACCACCATCACACACTACCACCATCACACACTACCACCATCACCACCACCATCACACACTACCATTACCACACACACCACCATCACACACACCACCACCATCACACACTACCACCATCACACACACCCATCACACACTACCACCATCACACTACCACCATCACCACCACCATCACACACTACTACCATCACACACCACCACCATCACACACTACCACCATCACACTACCACCATCACACACCACCACCATCACACATACCACCATCACCACCACCATCACACACTACCACCATCACACACTACCACCATCACACACTACCACCATCACACACTACCACCATCACACTACCACCATCACACACTACCACCATCACACACTGCCACCATCACACACTGCCACCATCACACACTACCACCATCACACACTACCACCATCACCACCTACCACCATCACACACTACCACCATCACACACTACCACCATCACACCCCACCATCACACACTACCACCATCACACACTGCCACCATCACACACTGCCACCATCACACTACCACCATCACACACTACCACCATCACACACTACCACCATCACACACTACCACCATCACACACTACCACCATCACACACTACCACCATACCACCACCACCATCACTATAACCAGATAGCCGCACTAAGAGGGTGTCCATTAAAGGAAGGTCGGTGGCCTTCACTAAAAGACCAGAGGGTCCTTATATCAGGTGTCACTGTAATGAGGTCAACTGATATTATTTTAACTCAGGTAACTGTTATTGTGGAGCTTACCTGGTGTTTCGGGGGGTGAGGGGTTGAGAATGAGGGAGGAGAAGGAGATGGGTGGAAATACTGGAGGGGAAGAAAGGGTGGAGAGGGAAGGAGATAAAGGGAGGAGAATAGGGAGTGAGGAGGAGAGTAAGAGTGATGGAGGAAAAACAGGGAGGGAGAATAGGGAGGTGGAGGGAAGGAAGTAGGGAGTGATGGAGGAAAATAGGGAGATAAAAGGGAGGGAGAATAGGGGTGAGGGAGGAAAGTAGGGAGATAAGGGAGGGAGCATAGGGAGTGATGGAGGGAGAAATGAGGAGATAAAGTGAGGGAGAATGGGGAGAAGGACACTAAATTGACGTAATTTTCACCTTTGGTTCTTAAACGGTTCTTAGGGCGCTGTTTTTATATACCTAATTGGGACTCACTTATTGACCCTCACCTGAGAGAGAGAGAGAGAGGGATGGGTGGTGGGGGAGCCCTTTCAGATCAGTGAGAGGAGAGAACCTATTTTTGAACCGTGTCTGTTCTTAAAAGGGAAATGGGGCCACGGTCTCTTATATTCGTAATTGGGAAAAGTTGACTTGATTCTTCAGGGGGGGGAGAGGGAGGGAGAGGGAAGGAGAGAGATTAAGTAAGGAATAAGGAAGGAAGGAACGATAGAAGGAACGAAGGAACCTTTAACGAATGGGAACACCGTGGTTAGGTTATGTCTTTCTTGGTCTGGAACTTGAATGACGTCACTTACCTGAGTTGATGACGTCACATATCTGTCTTAAAACCTACCTGAGTTGATGACGTCACACAGCTGTCTTAAAACCTACCTGAGTTGATGACGTCACACAGCTGTCTTAAAACCTACCTGAGTTGATGACGTCACACAGCTGTCTTAAACCCTACCTGAGTTTATTCATGACATCATAAGCCTATTTTTAGACAATAAATATTCAATAAATTCCAATAAATCCCATAAGCGAATAAATCAGAATAAATCACTTAGAATAAATTACAATAAATAACGAATACATTACAATAAATCACATAAATTTATTCCTATATAAAGATAGACTGAAATAAATTCCTCTCAACCACGTAAAATAAATCTAGCGTTTCTATTTTTTTTTCCTCCGTGTAAGATCTTTTTTTTTTTCAAAGTCGGTTTCGAAATTTGGATCTTCAAGTCGGGTATTGTTCGGGTGTGGTCGGCTGACACCTCCCCACCTAAGGCGTCAAATTCTGTCTGTCTGTCTGTCTGTCTGTCTGTCTGTCTGTCTGTCTGTCTGCGTCTGTCCCTCTCTCTCTCTCTCTCTCTCTCTCTCTCTGGTGGTAGAAGAAAGGAAAGAAGAGAGAGAGAGAGAGAGCCTAACACTCGTTCATGTGATTACTGCTACCGAGGGAGGAGGAGGAGGAGGGGTAGGGGAGGGGGTAGGAGGAAGGGCGATACACGAGGGAAAGATCGGTGGGGATGAGGGGAGAGGGAGGGAGGGTGGGGGAGAAGGGAGGGAGGTGAGAGAGGAGAGAGGAAGTCAGTTGTAAGAGGAATGAGGGGAGGGTGAGGGGAGAGGAGAGGGAGGGAGAGGTAAAGACGTTGCAAGAGGGGAAAGAGATTAAAGGAAGAGATGGGGAAGAGGAAGGAAGTGAGGGTGATGCAAGAAAGTGGGAGGGAGGGAGGAGGAGGAGAAGGAGGGTACAGAGAAGGAGGGAGGGAGAGAAGGAGGGTGAGTGGTGAGGGAGTGAGGGTGGTGGTGAGGTGAGGAGGTGGGTGGGTGAGGAGTGAGGGTGGGTGGTGAGTGAGGTGGGTGGTGAGGGAATGAGGTGGATGGTGAGGAATGAGGGTGAGTGGTGAAGGTGAGGGTGATGGTGAGAAGTGGTGGATGGTGAGGGAGGGTGGTGAGTGAGTGAGTGAGTGGTAGAGTGAGTGGATGGTGGAATGAGGGTGATGGTGAGGAGTGAAGGTGGGTGGTGAGGAATGAGGGTGGGTGGTGAGGAGTGAGGTGGGTGGTGAGGAATAAGGGTGGGTGGTGAGGGAATGAGGGTGGGTGGTGAGGTGAGGTGGGTGGTGAGGGTGGATGGTGTGATAAATAAGGTACTCACAAAAATTCACACAAATCAGCTGATATTTGTAAACAGAGAAGCGTGAGTGTTTGTTTACATTCATCAGCTGTTTTGACGTCATCAGTTCCACCACCACCACCACCACCACCACCCAGATAGAACCTTCTTGCCCTGGAGCCTTGACTTCCATTACCAAACACTATATATATTTTGTTTGAGTTAATTCCTGAACGTGGGAATAAAGTAGATTTGTGGAACGTTTATCATCGTAACTATGTTGTCAATCCGGATGTCACGGCCTCACAAATTTATTAATTGAAACGAAATTTTATCTCATAATTCTTTCGCGTTGATGGTGGGTAAAATCGATTAGTTTTTAATATGTGATGACATTTCTATAACTATGGTCAGCAGCCAATCAGATATGAGGAGTTGGGGGGAGAAAAAGGGTATTAGCCTGTTAACCCCCTCCACACACACACACACACACACACACACACACACACACACTCACTCACTCACTCCTCACTACTAAATGGACTTGCATTCAATAGGTCTTTATAGTATTTGGGATTATGAGTTGACCTTTTCTATCTCGTTGAGGTCACGTAGAACAGGTGGTCAGGTCATGAAAGGTCAAGGTAGGTGTGTTGTGATGTAGGATAGTTTGGTTATGGTGGTTGTCGGCTGTTAATATGTTGTTGTTGTTGTTGTTGTTGTTGTTGTTGTTGTTGTTGTTGTTGTTGTTGTTGTTGTTGTTGTTGTGGTGTTGTTGTTGTTGTTGTTGTTGTTGTTGTTGTTGTTGTTGTTGTTGTTGTTGTTGTTGTTGTTGTTGTTGTTGTTGTTGTTGTTGTTGTTGTTGTTGTTGTGGTGTTATTGTGTGTTGTTGTTGTTGTTGTTGTTGTTGTTGTTGTTAGTGGTGTGTGTTGTTGTTGTTTATTTGTTGTTGTTATTTGTTATTTGTTGTTGTTGTTGTTATTTGTTGTTGTTGTTGTTGTGGTGTTAATGTATTGTTGTTGTTGTTGTTGTTGTTGTTGTTGTTGTTGTTGTTGTTGTTGTTGTTGTGTTGGTAGTGTTGTTGTGTTGTTGTTGTTGTTGTTATTTGTTTTTGTTGTTGTTGTTGTTGTTTGTTGTTGTTGTTATTGTTGTGTTGTGTTGTTTGTTGTTGTTGTTGTTGTTGTTGTTTGTTGTTGTTGTTGTTATTTTTTGTTTGTTGTTTTTGTTGTGTGGTGTTTATTTTTGTTGTTGTTGTTGTTGTTTTTGTTGTTGTTGGTGGTGTTATTGTTGTGTTGTTGTTGTTGTTGTTGTTTTTGTTGTTGTTGTTGTTAGTTGTTGTTATTTGTGGTATTGTTGTTGTTGTTTTTGTTTTTGTTGTTTTTGTTGTTGTTGTTGGTGTATTGTGTTATTTTTTTTGTTGTTGTTGTTGTTGTTGTTGTTTTTGTTGTTGTTGTTAGTTTGTTTTTGTTGTTGTTGTTGTTGTTGTTGTTGTTTTTATTTGTTGTTGTTGTTTGTTTATTTATTTGTGTTGTTTTTGTTGTTGTTCTTCTTCTTTTTCTTATTTTTCTTCTTCTTTTCTTCTTTCTCAACCTCCTCCTCCTCCTCCTCCTCCTCCTCCTCCTCCTGGCTTAAGATGGCCACCTCCTCATCCCTCCTCCATCTTCTTTCTCCTCCATCCTCCACCTCCCATACCTCCTTCTCCCTCCCTCTCTCTTCCCCCACCTCGTTTATCTCTCTCCTCCACCTCTCCCCACCCCTCTCCATACCCTCCACCCTTTCATCTTCCCACCTCCTCCTCCATTTCTCCCCTCACCCCTTTATCTCTCTCCTCACCAACGCCATCCTTCACAACACCCCACCCTTCCATCCCATCCCCATGCCTCCCACCCTCCTCTCCCCCTCCTCACCCCCTCCATGTACCCCCCCTCTCCCCCCCATCTTGTGCTTTTTCCTCCAAGTGAGGGAAAACTTGGCCTCGTAGTTATCATTAAGTTGGATTTGACGCGGCTACAAGTCACTCCCTTAGCTGTTGGGGAGGTAGTTGGAGGTTGTTGGAGGCTGTAGTTGGTGTGTGGAGGTTATTGGAGGTTGCTATGGAGGCTGTAGAGGTTGTTGGAGGTTGTTGGAGTTTTTTGGAGGTTGTGGATGTTGCTGTGGAGGTTACTGTGGAGGTTTTTGGAGGTTGTGGAGGTATGGAGGTTGTCGTGGAGGCTGTGGAGGTTACTGGAGGTCGTTGGAGGTTGCTGTGGAGGTTGTTCGAGACTGTGGTAGGAAATAGTATAGTTTAACACGCTTGGAGACGCCAATACCATGAGAATTGTTTACTGTTGACGATCAGCCACTATTGTTGGAGAGAATGTTGGAGATGGTGGTGAAGGTGATGGTGGAGTGGTGGTAGTGGTGGATTGGTGGTGGTGGTGATGGTGGATTGGTGGTGGTGGTGGTGGTGGAGGTGGTGGTGATGGAGTGGTGGTGTGGTGGTGGTGAGTGGTGGTAGTGGTGGGAGTGGTGGTGGTGGTGGTGGTGGAGTGGTGGTAGTGGTGGAGTGGTGGTGGTGGTGATGGTGGAGTGGTGGTGGTAGTGGTGGATTGGTGGTGGTGGTAGTGGTGGATTGGTGGTGGTGGTGATGGTGGAGTGGTGGTGGTGGTGGTGGTGGAGTGGTGGTGATGGAGTGGTGGTGGTGGGTGGTGGAGTGGTGGTAGGGTGGAGTGGTGGAGTGGTGGTGGTGGAGTGGTGGTGGTAGTGGTGGAGTGGTGGTGGTGGTGGTGGAGTGGTGGTAGTGGTGGAGTGGTGGTGGTGGTGATGATGGAGTGGTGATGGTGGTGGTGTGGTGATGGTGGTGGTATGGTGATGGTATGGTGATGATTTTGTCTCAGAAAAGGTTAAATGAGAAACAAAAGAAGATAGAGAGAGAAAGAAGGAAGGCATAGAATGAAGGGGAGGAAAGAAGGAAGGAAGGAAGGAAGGAAGGAAGGAAGACCTAAGAAGAATGAAACATGAAGGACTTTAAAATGTGCTGGACCAGGTGAAGGAAGAGAAGGAAGAGGAAGTAGGAGGAGAGGAGGAGGAAGAGCACGAGGAAGAGGAGAAACATGGAAAAGACGGGAAAGGGGAGGACATGAGAAAGAAGAGGAGAAGGAGGAGGAGAAGAAGAAGGAGGAGGGGAGAAGGAGGTGGGGGAGAAGCACATACAGTACAAGAAGAAGGAGGGGGAGAGGGAACGGAGGAGGTGGAGGAGGAAGCAAAGGAGGTATAGAAGAAGGAGGAGGAGTAGAAGGAGGAAAAGAAGAAGGAAGAGGAGGAGGAGTTGAAGAAACACATGAGGTACAAAGAGACAGAAAGGAGGAGAAGGAGAGGTCACTGAGGAGGAGGAGGAAGCAGAAGAGGAGGAGGAGGAGGAGGAGGCGACGGAGGAGGAGGGGCGTGGGGTGTCAGGTAAGCTCTGGCCAGCGTGTGCTTCGAACTGACAGTCTCATTTAGGGAAGTGAGCGAAACCGCGCCACCTGCCGGATAATCAACACAATATACGTACAGTGTGGCCCCTTCCCCTCTCTCTCTCGCTCACAAGTCCAGTTTTAACGCACCTTTTATTAATTTATCATCTAATTACCCATCTGAAATAACTACAAGAGAGAAGACCTTTTATAAGTAAATATTAATAAACGTATGATTTGGTTAGGGACTTGGAATCGATTGGGTTTTGTTTTGGTGTGGTAGTCATTTGTTTTTATATAAGTAAATAGTTATAAACGAAATGATTGTAAGACTTTTTAGTGATCGTCTTTTGTTCTTTTAAGTAAATTATCATAAACGAAATAATAGTAAGAGTTTTCCATGTTCGTCTTTTGTTTTTCTAATCGTTTTGTTTATTAAAAAAAATCAGGGTTAAGGATTCTGGTTGATGACGTGTTAATACTATTTAGGGAAGAAACAAAAGAGGTTTAATTTGTTTAAACACTTTTTCTTGACAATAACTCCATTTGGATAGTTTTCATTTGTTTTTATTCTTCTCTTTTATCCGTTTATTGCGATATTATTGGTAGGGGAGATGTGGTAAGTGGTTAGACCTCTCTCACCTGACACAGAGGGAGGGAGGGGAAGGGAGGGAGGGGGGGTTTCCAGCCCAGGTAAAACAGCTTGGTCGTTCCTCCATCTTCAGTGGCCACCGCTTCCCCCTCCCTCCTCCTCCCCACTCTCTCCCACTTCCTCCTCCTCCCCACTCTCTCCTCCTTCTCCTCCCCAACACAGGCTTGTAGTAGAATATATTACAATTGTCAATATGATTCATCAATAGTCACCCTAACATTTACAACACCTAACAAAACCTAACCAAACCTATCAAACCTAACCTAATCAGCATAAAAGTGGTTAACTTTAGGTAAAATAAGCTGGGGTGGAGATTCTTCAGTGATGATTTTGTGACCTAATTTTATACACTTTTCCCAATGTGTAGTGAAGGTAACAAACTGTATACCTCATCGAGCTTCAAAGACTTACCTGTTCAATTAACCCCTGAATTATCACACACACAAATTATCACGACTAAATTTCTTCCAATCGATAATTAAGTTTTAAATATATATTCTGATTTATTTTATTGATCCTCGACACACAGGTAGACTTGTAAGTAATCAGGTGAAATGCTTGTAAATCACGTTTATTTCTCTGTAAATGCTTGTAAATCACGTTTATTTCGCTGTAAATGCTTGTAAATCACGTTTATTTCGCTGTAAATACTTGTAAATCACGTTTATTTGGCTGTAAAGGCTTGTAAATCACGTTTATTTCGCTGTAAATACTTGTAAATCACTTTTATTTGGCTGTAAAGGCTTGTAAATCACGTTTCTTTCGCTGTAAATACTTGTAAATCACGTTTATTTGGCTGTAAATGCTTGTAAATCACGTTTATTTCTCTGTAAATACTTATAAACACCTTTCTCTTAGCAGTAAAACACTCGTAAACAAATCATTATTACCCTCAAAGCATCAACAAACACAAACCAGTAAATGAGATGTGTAAATTAGTTTTGTAAATATATACATAACTCAATTTTAAACCTGACGGCGAAAATGCAATCAAGTAAATTCAACACTTTTAAGACACTAACGTAAACATCGAGTGGGTCAATATTA
>NW_024722701.1:2001460-2008960 GCF_018991925.1 Homarus americanus | reverse complement strand
CCTTTAAGAATAGTAGGCCTACCTTTAAGAATAGTAGGCCTACCTTTATGATAGACCTATTTAAGGATAGTAGGCCTACCTTTTAAGGGATAGCCCCTAGATAGTAGGCCTTTAAGGATAGTAGGCCTACCTTTAAGGATAGTAGTCCTACTCATGATAGTAGACTCACTTTAAGGATAGTAGGCCTACATTTAGGATAGTAGACCTACCTTAAGAATAGTAGACCTACCTTTAGGGATAGTAGGCCTACCTTTAGGATAGTAGGCCTTAGGATAGTAGGCCTACCTTATGATAGTAGGCTCATTTTTAAAGATAGTAGGCCTACCTTTAAGGATAGTAGGCCTACCTCTCGCATAATAATCCTAACCTATCCTATATCCCAATAACCAAATACACATGGATAGGCATTAGGCATAGGATAGATCACAGCACCTTGATGTTAAATAATCCACGCCCAGACCCTCACGTGAAGTGGATAATAGGATAGGTGGATAGGTGAAGGACGTACTTCCACTATCCTACCAGAGGGATTAAGTATACCATATGGGATTTGATCATCTTATGGGGTCAATTTAATAGGATTTTAAAGAGATTAATAATGTGTAAGGAAATAATGGATTATTTTCTATGGTAACAATATTTATTCTATTATTTTATGTCTCCACTTTTACAACCAATTATTTCCACACAATTACAACCCTACAATTACAACCCTACATAACCCCACAATTACAACCCTACAATTACAACCCTACATAACCCCACAATTACAACTACACACACAATTACATCCCCCAATTACAACCCTACAATTACAACCCTACACAACCCCACAATTACAACCCAACAATTACAACCCTACAACCCCACAATTACAACCCTACACAACCCCACAATTACAGTACTAAACCTCTTGACCTCTCTCCACAGGTCACAGCGGCGTGAACCAACTGGGAGGCGTCTTTGTATCCGGCAGACCATTGCCTGACACTACCCGGCAGAAAATCATCGAACTTGCTCACTCCGGGGCCAGACCTTGTGATATCTCCAGAATTCTCCAAGTCTCCAACGGTTGTGTCTCCAAAATTCTCGGCAGGTGAGAACAGGTGGTAGTGGTGGTGGGTGAGAGGGTTGGTGGGGGTGGAAGAGGAGAGTAAAGAGGAGGAGGATGAGAGAGGAGAAGGAGGTAGAGAAGAGAAGAATGATGAAGGGCAGGAGGAAGGTGAAGAACAAAGAAACAACAACAGATACAAAAACAACAATAAGAAAAAAAAATATGAACAACAACAACGACCATCATAATAATAATATCTCAATTACTACCACTACTACTACTACTACTACTTTTTTTTTTTTTTTTTAAAACATGCCTCAGCCTCCAATAGCCACCTTCCCACCATTTATTTACATATATTAAATATCCTAATACATAAATATCCTATCTGTGTAAATTAGTTGAGCCGCAGATCGATGCGGCATTCGACTGTAGCCTCATAGTCGATATGCAGTTGACGGGTGAGGCAAACTCTCGTTCCCCTGAGGCAGAGCAAAAGCCGACCGAAGGAGAAAGAAAGACAGTCGACATCTCATCCAGCTGTGACATAACTTCTGGGCGCTGCTGCTTCTGTTCGGAATCAGCTCCGCGAGTCTGGCGTAAAAACATCTTGCGCGGGCCCATCCACAGAGGTTGTGAACACTAGCGGGTAAGCTGTGATCGACATTTTGAATTCTCTCCCCATGCCCTTCTCTTGTCGTTCTCGTTCCTCCTATGTGCAGCATCGAGAGCTAGGTTACGGTGACAAACGGCCCTGGGATAAAATCCTGATGTCGAAGAAGGCTCGCTGTCCCGTCCAGAATCCTCGAGCACTGACGTCCACAGGCTCGTTAGATGTGTTTGAAGTCCTGTGTTGGAGGATCTCGCCATCCAGTGGAAGGGTCGGTTCTACCATGACGTCCCGGCAGGTTTCCTTCAACATATTTGCTGTGAGATCCCTTACCTCGTCATGCCTCATGCATATAAGCCCCCTTCTGCAAACCATGGCGTGATCGCCATCATAGAATAGCACCACACACCATTGGGAGGCAAACCATCTACTGGCCAACCGTACCTTAGAGCAATGGCATCTGTAAATTCTTGTTTGTTAAGGCTGAAACCATTTGCCTATCGGTAACGTAGTTAACCAGTTCGAGGCCCACCTCCTGCGCTATGGTTCTTTTTTTGTCAGATTTTCTGGAACCTGCAGCAATAAGCAACATGTCATTGGCAGTGCTGCCGATCTGTTGTAATGGATCTACGGATCTTAATAACTTCGCTGGTGTCACCCCTGTTGCATTCTGGGCTATTATGTGGTCAGTGAGGGCTGCCGTGAGCTTAAGTGATTTTGATGTTCAGAGTCAGCAATCTCCTCTGGATTAGTTAGTCCCATCCTCCCAGTCTTGGTGGAAGTGCGAAGTGTTCTTTCTACTGGGGTTAAGATGTGTTTCACTAGTTTGGGAATGAACTTGACACTGATTGCTTCTTCCAAAGGTGGAGGTCGGATCTCAGGGATACGCATCAGGTAGTTCAACGATCTTGACTCCATGTGTGAATGCTGCAAGGCTGCTACTTATAATATAATAATAATAATAATACCCTTCTCTCCATCCGGCTACAGGTACTATGAGACAGGCTCCATCAGCCGCGCAATCAGGGGTTCCAAACCTCAGGTGGCCACGGCGGTAACCAGGATCCCAGTTCAGAGAATGCCTCAATCTTCGCCTGGGAGATACGTGACCGGCTCTTATCTGAAGGAGTTTGTTCCGCTGATAACATACCCAGTGTAAGTACCTGTTATTGATGGTGTGATTGACGGTGTGATTGATGGTGTTATTGATGGCGTTATGGGTATTGATGGTGTAATGGTGTTATTGATGGTGTTATGGTGTTATTCGTGGTGTTATGGTAATATTCATGGTGTAATGGTGTTATTCATGGTGTTATGGTGTTATTCATGGTGTTATGGTGTTATTGATGGCGTTATCTTACATGGTGTTATAGTGTTGGTGTTATTGATGGTGTTATGGTGTTATGATGGTGTTATGGTGTTATTCATAGTTTTATGGTATTATTCATGGTGTTATGGTATTATTCATGTTATGGTGTTATTCATGGTGTTATGGTGTTATTCATGGTGTTATGGTGTTATTGATGGCGTTATCGTGTTATTCATGGTGTTATGGTGTATGGTGTTATTGATGGTGTTATGGTGTTATTCATGGTGTTATGGTATTATTCATGGTGTTATGGTGTTATTCATGGTGTTATGGTATTATTCATGGTGTTATGGTAATATTCATGGTGCTATGGTGTTATTCATGGTGTTATGGTGTTATTGATGGTATTATGGTGTTTTTGATGGCGTTTTTGATGGTGTTATTGATGGTGTTATTAATGGTGCTTCTGTTCTTACTGTTACTGTTACTGACAGTTTTAGTTTACGGAACATTATCAACTCATTTACGTAACTTTAAATCCTAATATAGTTCCAGGTGTTTTTCACTAATGACTCACGCACCTGTCCACACACCTGAAGCCTTAGATAAACACCTGACTCATTAGCACCTGTGTATCATTGTTACTTTAAATCACGTAACTATTATATGTGTATCATTGTTACTTTAAATCACGTAACTATTATATTCCACTATATTTCAAGTTGGTTAGGATTAGGTTAGTTTTTTTTTGATCAGAGAATGGGGGCGCGGGAGGGTGTAGAGTGGATTAGATTCAGTGAGGATTAATTTAAGCCACACTGCTGAGGACCCCACGAATTTAATCCACACCTGCTGAGGATCCCACGTATTTGATCCACATTAAGCTGAGGACCCCACCAATTTAAGCCACACTAAGCTGAGGACCCCACGAATTTGATCCACATTAAGCTTAGGACCCCACGTATTTAATCCACACTAAGCTGAGGACCCCACGAATTTTATCCACATTAAGCTTAGGACCCCACGTATTTAATCCAACATTGCTGAGGACCCCACGAATTTGATCCACATTGCTTAGGACCCCACGTATATAATCCACACTAAGCTGAGGACCCCACGAATTTGATCCACATTAAGCTGAGGACCCCACGAATTTGATCCACATTAAGCTGAGGACCCCACGTATTTAATCCACACTAAGCTGAGGACCCCACCACGCACATGATGATCCATTCTAAAGATCCACAGAAGAGGGTGAGCCAGTATAAGGGGTCCACCATACCCGTAAAGATAAGGAATCTTGGTCCAACTGAAAAGACAATTGATAAGGCCGCATAAAGTACACCTAAATAAATATTAATTGTATTCCTACTATTTAAATTACTGTATATCATTTAATTTATAACCATCAACTATATTTAATTATCCACGTAAGACAAATAATTTACGTCTGAATTTTATAAAATTCCTATGTGGTTTTTTCAGTCATAAGAACCGGTCGGGTTCCTGTGTCTGTGAAAACCAACAGAAACTATAAAAAATCGAATTATTTTTCTAACGTGATAATTAAATATAGTTGATGGTTATAAATTAAATGATATACAGTAATTAAATTTAGTAAAAAAACAATTAAGAAGTTTATTAAACCTTTTATTTATGGCGCTGATAATTCAAATTCATAATTACAGATTAATTAATTTAAACAAATAAAGGAAACACTAGATTAAATTAGACAAAACTTAAATAAATTACCAACATTTCGAAGGGAATATTAAAAAGATAACAAGCTTTGACTTTTTCCAACATAAGTACCTGTTATATACACTTGAAAAGGTAATTAATTAGTAAAGGTAATTATGTTACACGGAAGAGATTAATTATAGTAGTGGTTATCATAGCACAAACAGCTTGAGATAGACGGGTATAGAGGGCATTATTGTGGGCATGAGGGTATTATTGTGGGTATGAGGGCATTATTGTGGGCATGAGGGTATTATTGTGGGTAAGGGGCCTATTGTGGGCATGAGGGTATTATTGTGGGTATGAGGGCATTATTGTGGGTAAGGAGGGCATTATTGTGGGTAATGAGGGCATTGATTGTGGTAAGGAGGCATTATTGTGGGTAAGGAGGGCATTATTGTGGGTATGGAGGGCATTATTGTGGGTATGAGGGCATTATTGTGGGTATGAGGGCATTATTGTGGGTATGAGGGCACAATCTCAGGTAATAACTCATTATCCCTTTAACCACTAGTGGGCGCCCAGGTATGTGTGGTGGTTGAGGGGGTGGTTGAAGGGGTGGTTGGGTGGCGTTAGGATGGTTGGGTGGCGATAGGGTGGTTAAATGGGGTGTTTGGGTGGCGGGGTGGCGGCTACCTGCTGAAGCCCCAGGTATAGGGCAGCGGCGGTTGGCCTCGGGGGTAGGAGGTTGGCCTCTCGCCTTACCTCTCAGGCAAAAACTGGCATCTTAGGAATGTACTTGTTCACTTCTCCAGTTTTTAAAGAGATAAAAATTTCTCCGTTTTTTTTAGCTTTTCTAAAATTTTAGATTTAATCTAATTTTTTACTTTTTAATGTTTCTAAAATAATTAAACAATCTTCTGTTTATTTTTATGTATTTATATTTATCGTTTTTATTTCGTATTAATTTATTTATAATATTAAAAAATTAATATTTAATAAAATTTAATAAATTGTTTTCTGATTATTTAATTCGTGTTAATTTATACTTAATATAATTTAATTCTTCATGGGACAATTACCTGGGAACACCTGCTAATTAATATATTTTTCATATTTTTTTTTCAATTATTTATTTACGTAATTATTCATTTATTTTCTTAGTCATGTTTATTGTAATTTATATTTCTTCTGTTATTTGAAACCTCTTTATATGGACTTTATGTAAGAAGTTAGTTCGTTATATGGAGGTTTTGCCTGAGATTTTGGAGAACACACACACACACACACACACACACACACACACACACACACACACACACACACGAAACCATTATCTAATTACGCGGAAAAATCACGAGATAAGACACGCAATATGCACCAGAAATAATCCGTAGTGTACATAGCGATTGGACAGGTGGATAAATGGCTGACAGTTAATTGGACAGGTAGACAGAATGGTAGACAAATGGGTAGATGGACAGGTAGTTGGATAGGTGGACAGACAGGTAGATGGATAGGTAGACGAACAGGTAAACAGACAGGTAGACGACAGGTAAACAGGTGTACACAAACAACAGGTGGCGGCAGTTTGTACCAACATGGAGGGCGGCCATTGTTGTGTTGACAGTATGTAACATGATGCCCCCACGTAACTCTGACTCCCTCCTCCTTCCCTCCCTCTCCTTCCCCTCCCTCCTTCACTCCCTCCCTCCCTCCCGTCCTTCATTTCAGCACCCTTCCTTCCATCCTTCCTTTCTTCATCCTCTTCATTCCTTACTCCCTCTTCCTTCATTTTGACACCTCTCCTTCCTCCCTTCTCTCCCTCCTCGTGACCTTTACCTACCTTCTCCTTCCTTCTCCCTCCTCCTTTTGTGGTAGGTATGGAATGTGGGTGGGGGTGTGAGAGGGGAGGAAGGAAAGAAGGAAGGAGGAAGAAAAGAAAAAGAAAAAAAAAAAAAAAAAAAAAAAGAAGAAGAAAAGAATCTCCTCCTCCTCCTCCTCCCTCCTCCTCCTCCTCCTCCTCCTCCTCCCTCCTCCTCCTCCTCCTCCCTCCTCCTCCTCCTCCCTCCTCCTCCTCCTCCTCCTCCTCCTCCTCCTCCTCCTCCTCCCTCCCTCCTCCTCCTCCTCCCTCCTAATCTCTTCATCTCCACAATAACCAGTCACTACGGTGTTGTCTGAGCTGATTGGACCCTCCACAAAAAGCCCAACCAATGAGAAAGGAGGGAGGGGCATTTCTTAACCAATCCCACATCACCATCTTGGGAGACACTGACCTCCTTCGACCAATCAAGACGCGTGTATGCTGGCCAATAGGAACCCCGGATGCCATAAGAAACTGACCAATAGGAAGTCATCTACAAGGCCACGTAACCTTATAAATATAGACAGAAAGTTACAATACCTCAAGTTTACCTGTGTATAATTAATCTTTTGTTTGTTGGGAATTTTACCTGAATCATCACTTATTTTCTTTATTTATTTTTTCTCATTTTCTTATTTTATTGATTTTTTCCTTATTTATTTCTCTCTATGTCTAGATTATTTAATTTATCGAGGATTATTATTTATCATTATTTTTTTTGTTATCGTTTATTTACTTTGATTTTTTATTGAATTTGTTGTATATTTTTATCAATTTATTGCTTTATCTGTCATTCTAAAGGGGTTAAATCGTCATTCTAAAGGGGTTAAATCATCATTCTAAAGGGTTAAATCATCATTCTCAAAGGGTTAAATCATCATTCTAAAGGGGTTAAATCGTCATTCTAAAGGGGTTAGATCATCATTCTAAAGGGGTTAAATCATCATTCTAAAGGGGTTAAATCATCATTCTAAAGGGTTAAA
>NW_024722701.1:1913960-1996460 GCF_018991925.1 Homarus americanus | reverse complement strand
ATTAATGGATACAGTAAACCCTCCCAATACCGGACTTGTCAATAAATTAATGGATACGGTAAACCCTCCCAATACCAGACTTGTCAATAAATTAATGGATACAGTAAACCCTCCCAATACCGGACTTGTCAATAAATTAATGGATACAGTAAACCCTCAATACCGGACTTGTCAATATAGTAATGGATACGGTAAACCCTCCCAATACCGGATACTCTCAATAACAAAATTCTCCCATTTACTAACTAATACGTAATAGCTAATTAGCCAACTTTAAATAAATAACCGTAACAATTAGGTTAATAACTCATGACACATAGAAACTAATTAAATAACTCAAAGTCTTACTAATTAACCCTCAATAACTCACGGAATAACTCCTAACTAACACGTAGGTAACCTTTAAATCTCTCACTTAATTAGTATACTCGACAGGTGTGACAGGTGTTGACAGGTGTTCGCTTCTCTTCCCAACAGGTGTCTTCACTAACCGTGTCTTGCGGAACATCACTACGAAGGATTCCTCTGGTGCCTCTCCTTCTGGGGCCGGAGGAGGAGGAGGAGGAGGAGGAGGGAGTGCTAGTGGTGGAGGAGGTGGAGGGGCAGGAGGAGGAGGAGGAGGCACCATAGGAGGAGGAGGAGGAGAGGCAGACGATAGGTGTAAGTGGAGGGAATTCTACGGGCAGCAGTAACCCCACTACGCCCACGCCCACGCAGGAACCCATGTATGACAAGCTACGACTTCTCAATGGTCAATCGACGTGGCCCCGCGCCCAATGGTGAGTAACGAGTAGGTAGTTTAGGTTAGGTGAGTAACGAGTGGGTAGAATGAGTAGATTTAACGAGTGTTGTGATTAATGAGTGGTTATTGAGTGGTTGTTGTAAGAACATAAGAATGGAGGAAACTGCGGCGGGCCTATTAACCCATACTGGACAGTCCCGTTTACACCCAACCCCTATCGCTCATATATCCATCCAACCTATGTTTGAAGCTATCCAAGCCATTGTTTACCTATCTCGCGCCTAAATCTAAATTTGTCTAATTTAAAACCATTGCTACGAGTTCGCTCCTGGTTGGATAGTTTAAGTACCTTTGTTGCATCACCTTTGTTTAACCCTGACTTCTATTTATACACCTCTATCATTTCGCCCCTCACTCCACGTCTCTCAAGGGAGTGCAAATTAAGATGCTTTAACCTGTCTCTGTACTCAAGGTTCCTAATGCCCGGGATTAGTCTTGTCATTCTCCTCTTGAATTCTTTCTAGGGATTCTATATCCATTCTGTAATACGGTGACCAGAACTGAAGTGCTTAATCCAAGTGTGGTCTCACAATCACAAGATATAGTTTTAGGATAACCTCGCTAGTCTTGTAACTAACACTCCTTTGTATGAACCCAAGTACTTTGTTAGCCTTGTTTCGAGCAAATACACATTGTTGACTTGGCTTAAGATTCCTACTTATCATTACTCCTAAATCTTTCTCACAGTCGGATTTCTTTATAACAACGTTGTTCATCTGATATCTTGTTTTCCTCAAGTTTTGCAGAGTCATCGTTAGATATAATTACACGCCCTATTTTAGTGTCATCGGCAAATTTACCCCCATATCTACGTCTTTTATATATATAATAAATAGTAATGGTCCAAGTACTGAGCCTTGGGGTACTCCACTAGTGACGTTACTCCAATCGGATTTAGTGTCTTTAATGCTCACTCGCTGTTTCCTGCCCTGTAACCACGGACTAATCCATTTTAGAATATCTCCTCCAATGCCATGAGCCTCCACTTTTCTTATAAGTCTTTCGTGCGGGACTCTGTCGAAGGCTTTGCGAAAGTCGAGATATATCACATCATAATCGTGCCCATCGTCCACTGATTCGAAAACAGCTGAAAAGAATGTTAATAGATTAGTTAGACATGCACGCCCACTTGTGAAGCCATGTTGGGAATCATTGATCAACTTGTGCTTCTCCAGGTGATTTCGAATAGAGTTTTAAATTATTGCTTCCAGTAATATGTCGATAATTGATGTAGTCCTGGGAGGTGAGTACTGGATGGTTGTGATGAGTACTGGATGGTTGTGATGAGTACTGGATGGTTGTGGTGAGTACTGGATGGTTGTGGTGAGTATTGGATGGTTGTGGTGAGTACTGGATGGTTGTGATGAGTACTGGATGGTTGTGATGAGTACTGGATGGTTGTGGTGAGTACTGGATGGTTGTGGTGAGTACTGGATGGTTGTGGTGAATACTAGATGATTGTGATGAGTACTGGATGGTTGTGGTGAGTACTGGATGGTTGTGGTGAGTACTGGATGGTTGTGGTGAGTACTGGATGGTTGTGATGAGTACTGGATGGTTGTGATGAGTACTGGATGGTTGTGGTGAGTACTGGATGGTTGTAATGAGTACTGTCGATATAGGAGTTAAAATAGCTGTTACCTCACACACACACACATCTGTTGCTGATTTTCACACACCTGTCTAATACCTGTTATTGAATTTGCCACATATTAACTTCCTTACCTGTTCCAGTAAATATTTCATGACAAGACGTGATTATGGTGTTTGTGTATAGTTCGTGACGATGTGAACGAAAAAAAATCATAATTTATCGTTTTTTCTCTGTTCCGAGTCTTATGTGTTTATGAATGAAGAATATGGGAATATTTCTTAGTGTTTTCTTCATTATTACTAATACATTCTTGTCTGAGCGAATGATGTCAGAATTTGCGTTGTTTTTTTCATTCGTTGTGAGTTGATTGTATACCTGTCACTCTGTCAGGTGAGGACGGGTTGACAGGTGTGCTATTCAGGTGTGTTATTCAGGTGTGTTATTCAGGTGTGTTATTTTACTTATTCAAGCAGCGATAGATTATACCCTTGTGGAACTTCTCTCTATCTATCTATCTATCTATCTATCTATCACCACACAGCACCACACATCACCACACATCACCACACGACACCACACATCACCACACATCACCACACATCACCACACGACACCACACATCACCTGCTGCACTGTTATTAAGGCCGACCGCCCCAGTCTGGAAGGGGACGTTGTAATAATATGCACACACACACACCACACACACACACACACACACACACACACACACACACACACACACACACACACACACACACACACACACACACGCCACACACACACACACACACACACACACACACACACACACACACACACACACACACACACACACACACACACACACACACACACTCCCCCACACACACACACACACACACACACACACACACACACACACACACACACACACCACCCCTCACACACACACACACACACACACACACACACACACACACCCACCCACACACACACACACACACACACACACACACACACACACACACACACACACACACACACACACACACACACCCCACACACACACACACACACACACACACACACACACACACACACACACACACCCCACCACACACACACACACACACACACACCCACACACACACACACCCCCCCACACACACACACACACACACCCCACACACACACACACACCGCCCCCACACACACACACACACACACACACACACACACACACACCACCCACACACACACACACACACACCGCCCCACACACACACACACACACCGCCCCTACACACACACACACACGCACACACCGCCCTTACACACACACACACACCGCCCCCACACACACACACACACATACACACCCCCCCACACACACACACACCGCCCCCACACACACACACACACGCACACACTGCCCCCTTACACACACACACACACCCCCCCTCACACACACACACACACACACACACACACACACACACACCGGCTCCAGCACCGCGACAAAAGGGTCAATTTTCCAATAAGACAGATTATTAGACGCACTTCACTGTATCAGCTGACCTTTTAGCACTCTCTTGACCCCTGAGGTGTACATTGTCTTATCCTCGGTGGGTCTTTTGTGTGCCTGTCTGTATTGTGTCTACACCCCTGCTCACCCCCCTCCCTCTCTCTCTCTCTTGTCTGCCCTCCTCTCTCCCTCCCAGCCACATTACCTCTCTCTCCAAGCAAGACTCCCTCCCCATCATCACCCCCCCCACACCCCCCCCCCCTCCAAGTGGTACATTCCTATGTATTGTGAAATGAAACAAGTGAGGGTTGATGTCAAAACAATCGCCCTCGACTCAATATACGTCAGAGTGCTCGTCGACTCACAGTGGGGCGCCAAGTGTAGAAAACAATGGTGACGATATTGACTCGACATTCACAAAGGAAGGAATTTTATAGGGGAAGCGGCCACAATATGCTGACTCTCTTGGTTTTGTATATTTTAGAGTTTTTAAATATAATATGAAGGTATTTTTTATTTATTTATTATTATTATTAGGCTCTTGTTATTAGTGGAACATGTGTGTGTGTATAAGTGAATGTGCCCCTGTTTATGAATTGAGATAGTTTGGTGTGTTAGATTTGAGAGATAGTTTGGTGTGTTAGATTTGAGAGATAGTTTGGTGTGTTAGATTTGAGAGATAGTTTGGTGTGTTAGATTTGAGAGATAGTTTGGTGTGTTAGATTTGAGAGATAGTTTGGTGTGTTAGATTTGAGAGATAGTTTGGTGTATTATAATATGAGAAACTTGGGTGTATTTACTGTATATGGTGTTCCAATATTGTCGAGGTTAAAGTAATTTCGTTCATAATTTCAGATAAAAATAAAGGTCATTATGTATCTCAGTTGTGTATATACAATTTAAAAATACATATTTATTCGATCGTACCAATTTAGAACGAATAAATCCAAGAAAAGAATAAATAAATGACAAAACAAAAGCCACATAACTTTTAAGAAGCACTACTTGATACCCTAAAGAAAATAAACACTAAAAACAACAATGGCGGTCGGTCGCTTAAACTCCAACTCCCGAAGAAAAATAAAATGTATATCCTACACAGTTTTTCTTTATTTTGGCGGAGGTTTTAGACACGGTATACGATATCTTTAATTACCTGGATTGATTTCTCAGTCAACGTTACAAATTGGTGTGAAAATTTCGATGTGTGAATAGCAAGGCGGACACCATTTTTTCCCTGGGTGGCAACAATTTTCCTAATGCACTCACTCCAAGATTAATAGAAGGAAGGAAAATGGCGAGGGTGGGGTGGTCGTGTAGCTTGTCTTCCTTCTTTCTTGTTTTGTCGTCTCCCTCCTTGACTTTTCTTCCTACTCACTGCCTCTTCTCTCCCTCACTGCCTCTTCTCCCCCTTACTCCCACTCTCTCCCTCATTGCCACTCTCTCCCTCACTGCCTTTTCTCCCTCACTGCCTCTTCTCTCCCTCACTGCCTCTTCTCCCTCACTGCCTCACCGCCTCGACCACAACATTATAAGTATCACAACCAAACCCACTAACGTAACCCAACCTAAACCCAACTTCAAACTCTAAGTAATCCAAACTCAACTAACCTAAACCTAACCTAAACCTAACCTAAACCTAACCTAAACCTAACCTAACCTAACCAATACAAACACGATCAAAATAAAGAACTCGTACTAGAAGTAATAAAATACCTCAGGTTTGTGTAACAGGAGACTCTTCGCTCTCCTCAAGCGCCAACAAGCTAATTCTTTTCCTGTGACAGTGACAGAGGGAAGCGGTAACAGAGAACGACTTATCACTCCATGAGAAATTGTCTTGTTGACATGCTTAATCTCCCCCTAATCAATTACCTGATTAGTTTCTCTGTTAAACGCGAAGGCTTTTTACTTATTAGCCCCTGAGGTGGTGGTGTGTGGCTGAGGAAACGATTTAAAGCCAGTATCTTTCGTTCTGTCTTTTTTACAATGGTACCCCCTTAAAATATCTCCGTTTTCTTTAATTAAAAAACAAAGTTGACAATTCTTCATTTGTTTACGATTTACGATAAAAATTAAATTGATTTTAGGGTAAATTTTGAGTTTTAAGAGTGAGTTAGTGTGTTGTGGAGCTGTAGAGGTGAACGAAGGATTTTCAGAAGATGTGAGCAAGAGTTTTGGGTGAAGGAGATAGCATGAAATATTACTCTCGACTTGGAAAATGGTGTGGGTGGTTCGCCGCCCCTCTACCCTGATTACTGCCGCCCACTCGTAATGTAGCGCCTCCCATGGGATTATTTAGCGCCGCCCATGGGATTAATCAACGCCGCCCATTGGATTATTTAGCGCCGCCCATGGGATTAATCAGCGCCTCCCTTGATTTAGCGCTACCCATGATTTAGCTCTGCCCATGAGTTTATGTAATGCCACCCATGGTTTTATGTAGCGCCACCCATGGGCTTACGTAGAGCCGAGAGAATCAACTGAAAATTAGACACCCCAAGAATCAACTGAACTTTAGACACCCCGGTGAAATCTGTTATATGTTTACTGTTTACCTGTTAATTAACCTGTTAATTAACCTACACCTACACCCACAGGTATAGCGGTCCGGTCAGTGACGTCACTACACTCCCCGTCGACTCGTCTCAATCTACACCCTGTGTCCAGCCCGGCCTACCTAAGAAGAGTGAGTATACTGGGTGTAGAGTGGGTGTAGAGTGGGTGTAATGTGGGTGTAACTTAGTGCTGGATACCTGCGTGTGTGTGTGTGTGTGTGTGTGTGTGTGTGTGTGCCATAGTTATTACCATAATCACTACCATGAGCTTTACAATAATGACTTACCATATCCTACCATAACCAAAACTAACTTCTACCATACTTTACTACCATACCTACTACCATACCTTACCATAGCTAGTACTATAATTACTACCATTCCTAGCAGAATAAATACACTAAAATCATACCATTTCCTCCCATAACTACTACCATAACACAGTACCATACCTTACTACCATACCACTACCATAACCATGTCGCGTATGGTCTCTACTTCCCATTCAACTTATTGCTTCCCTCCTCCCCTCCTCTCACCCCACCACCCCTCCCCTCCCCTCTCCCCCCCACCCCCTCACTCTCACCCCTCATCTCCCACCCCCACCCCTCACCTCTACCCCTCATCTCTCACCCCTCATCTCTCACCTCACCCCCTGCCCCTCTAATCCCCCATCTCTTTCTCTCTCTCATTTAACCCCCACATACATACCTTTATACATACATACATACATACATACATACATACCTTGTATACATGCACGAATCTATCATTATACACATAAAGACAAATGGCTACACAGAAACGCTTGCACATAAATCTGTCTTTATTACACACACACACACACACACACACACACACACACACACACACACACACACATAAGCCTATATTTATTACATACACACACACACACACGCGCGCACACACACGTGACCTTAGGAGGCAAATTAAAAATTGTCCAAAAGCTTGTGTAGGCTCCACCAGTCGCCGTTTTTAATAAAAGTTATCTGTATCAAAGTCGCGGCAATCTCCCGGCCCGGCTTTGATCTGTGCTGGATAGCTTTTTGAACATTGAAGATTTTTTATTGCCTTGTGTCCGGATCCGTGCGTCTCTGGCTTCGGTATTTATTTATTTATTTATTTATATGTGTGTGTGTGTGTGTGTGTGTGTGTGTGTGATTACTAATATAAATTATAAATGTACATACAGTGACCTACCACGGTAATATTAAATGTGTATTGGTGTTGTAACAATTTTATATCACAAACAAAAACAAAAAATATACAATAATATCGTTTTTGTATTGTGATGAAAATACATTGAAAAATTTCATCCTCTGAATTCCTGTTAAAATTTTATATCGTGAAAAATATCATAGATGTTATTTGATACATATTATAGGTATATATTATTATTGTGGGGGTTCATACATATACACTCATAAATATGTTTGTAAGATACGTACATGAACCCACACACACACACCAAAACACCGATAGTGAACGAATGTAAAGTCTAAGATATTACTTTTTAAGCTACACTACTCCCCTCCTGCCCCTCCTACCCTCCTGCCCTCCTACCCCCTCCTACCCCCCCTCCTACTCCCCCTACCCCCTTCCTTCTACCCCCCTTCCTAACCCCCCTACACCCTCCAGGACACGCCTTATGTACACCCTGTGTCCAGACATGCCCGTGGAGATATAATCCGACGGTCACGTGTCCTTATATACCGTGTCCCTCCCTGATGTCTTGCCCTTGGACACGTATATGGGAGAACGCTTCCTGCCATAGTATAGGTTTAACACGTTTGGACACAGAGAGAGAGAGAGAGAGAGAGAGAGAGAGAGAGAGAGAGAGAGAGAGAGAGAGAGATTTGCCAAGACAAGAGAAACAGTTCAGTGTGCAGGTTAGATTAGGGTTAGAACTAGGTGATGGCCAGGCTAGGATAGGCAGAGCCAGGTAGGAAGGCCAGGCTATAAGCTAGATTAGGTTAGGTAGGTTAGGAGGTAATTAGGTGGTAGGCTAGGTTAGGCTAGGTGATTAGTATCCCTCAGGTTCCAAGTGTCACCCCAACACACACAACACACACACACACAACACACACACACACACACACACACACACACACAACACACACACACACACACACACACACACACACACACACACACACACACACACACACACACACACACACACACACACACACACACACACACACACAACACACACACACACACACACACACACACACACACACACACACACACACACACACACACACACACACACACACACACACACACACACACACACACACACACACACACTTCTCCCCCTGTATGTAGTCAGTATCGGACGAAATGATCAAAGATTTTTTTTAAATTTAATATCAAGCTAACACGTAAACATTTCTTTGACACACACACGGTCACTTTCCCCCTTCCCCTCTCCATTCCAGCTCGTCTTCCACCCTCCCTTCCCCTTAGCCTTCCCTCCACCTCCTCCTCCCCTTTCCCCCTCCACCTTCCCTCCACACACACACACACACACACACACACACTCACACTCGATTTTCCTCCATAGTTACTCACTCTTTGACCTTTTCCTCACTTGACGTCAAAACCCAAGAACGAAAATATTTTGAAGGAAAATTTTATAGTTAGGGTTAGGTTAAGTTAGGTGTGTTTTTTTGTGTTGCGTTTGTTTTCTTGTTATTGTTTGTGAAGGGTTTTTATATTGAGGATTTGTTGTTGTTATTATTATTATTATTATTATTATTATTATTATTATTATGGTAATCTAAATTCCACTGGTATGTAAACTGGACATTATTGCCATTACACAACCTGGATTTAGTAATATGTTTGTTTAGTTTGTGGAGTTGTCAATTTGTTTGTGTTGGAAGTATAGGTCAGGTAAACAAGTAGAGGTGTTTGTTTACATACAGTCCAGCATGAGGTTTGTTTTATATGTCTGTTTATGGGTTTGTATCCGGGTATTACACACACACACACACACACACACACACACACACACACACACACAATACAATCATACTTTTAATCACGACACAGATAAAAACTCAATTTCTCTTCAGTTTTGGTTTTATAAATTCGTAAGTGTTGTGATATTCTTGTTTTAAGGTTTTAGGAGGTTTAAACCCACATATACTGCAGGATAAAGAGTTTATAGTGGGTTTTAGTTTGTTAGGTTTTATTTATCATAGCCAATAGGTTTTTTAAGGTAAGATTAAATATTTCTTTTATTTTAGTTGACAATTTGTGTTTTGTGTTTACGTTTCCATGACAACACAACCCTAATATAAAAAGGATATTAGATACGACTCACATTATTTAAATTCTACATCAAAGAACAGAAAAAGATTTATTTATGAATGGTGATATATGTTATATTTCCATTTTATAAACGTAAATATAGTTATATATATTATTTCTGTGTGGACGTTGGTGCAGATGACGTCGATATACTCTTCGCCATAACGTCATAGATTGCTAGCGATCAACTTTTCGTTTGCGCGATCCAGAGAGCTTTGTATTCTAATGAAGCCATCAATGCCGTCCCATGAGCGGGTAATGTGGGAAATATTAAACATATGACGAGCCTGGAGCGTGGCGCAGTCAAGAGGGGCGCCATTAGAATAATATTAAGAGGGATGGCCGACTCCCCCCAATATGGCAGCTCCATTGTTCCGTTTTCCGCTCAGACGCCAGCTTTTCCGCCGCGTTCGTTTGCGGCCACACGACTTGATGACACCTATCTATTTTCATTATATACATTCGAACGTGACAATATTTCAACCCATAAATGTTTTTTTTAGGCTTTTAACCTCCTATTTTGTGTATTAGTAAATATGTTTATTAAGGAATTAACAAGTTTGAGGAGATATTATGACGGAGGTAAGTCAGGGTGCATGAGTCGGGACAAGGGGTAAGGGCGAAGCAAGAAGGACTCCAGTAACATCTTCCTGAGGGTAATGCAAGATGGTGGTAGTTGTGGTGATGGTGGTAGTTGTGGTGATGGTGGTAGTTGTGGTGATGGTGGTAGTTGTGGTGATGGTGGTTGTGGTGATGGTGGTAGTAGTAGTAGGAAGAGTTGGTGTTTGTGTTAAGTCTCAGTGGTGGTGGTGGTGATGATGACAATGGTGGTGATAGTGACTCCATCCTGTATATCGTCTTCCTCACGCCTGGAACTCTTTGAGAATCTTTATAATGGTGTTTTGGGAAAAAAATTATAATGGTGTTTTGGGAAAAAAATTATAATGGCGTTTTGGGGAAAAAATTATAATGGCGTTTTGGGGAAAAATTATAATGGCGTTTTGGGGAAAAATTTATAATGGCGTTTTGGGGGAAAATTATAATGGCGTTTTGGGGGAAAATTTGATTATGGCTCATTTGGGGAACTTTTTTAATGGGAAAATATTGGGAAAAATTTATAGGCGCTATTATGGAACTATTTATGGATTTTTGTGGCGCAGTGATAGAGGCGTTGTTACATATACTAGCACTTACCTGTTCTAAAATGCACCAAAATACTTTATATTTACGAGGGCATTGATAATTTTTACGTCTATACTCGACTCCAGTGGCTGAGGATCATTTAAAGGCGTTCAAGTCGTGTTTACATGGAATCGAAACCCACTTAGTTCTGTTTCCTTAATTCTATACATCAGTGGTTCTCAACCTTGTTTGCCCCATGCACCCCTTTCACCATATGTCAGAATGTCATTCCCTCCTCCTTTCCAAGATTGTCTGCCTCAAAAAGTGCATTCCAAATAATATGCATAAAATACTGAAAATCCTTTATTTTTTCCATATTAGTACATATACATTTACAGTTTTACATGGATTATTTTTATAGTGGAGTTTTACAAATTAAATACCAATTGAAAATGTTGATGGATTTATAAAACTTGAATAAAGTAAAATAGTTTTTTATTTATAATGAATTACTTAACAGACCAAACTGAAGCATAATGCAATAAACAAAAAGTTCAATAGAATACCAGGATATTGTAAATTTATAATTAATTTTATTCAGATGAAGATTACAGTCATGAGAAACCTGTGATTGTTTTTTCTTCGCCAATTCTGGGATACGGGAGGAGTGCTTGAAAGGGCACAACGCAGGTCATTTTCTACCTCTAATCTACAGTTGCTTGTTTTAATTTGCACAGAGTTTAAAAGCCTGACTCACAAAGATATGTCGACACAAACGGAAGCAATGCACGGATAGCTCTTTCTGCCACTTTTGGGTAGGAATCGCACATCAAGGGCCAAAATTCTGTGATTGATTTCTCATCGAACATATCTCTTCCTCCCGAATCAGTTCCCCCCTGAAAACCTGAATTCCCCTGGTTGAGAACCCTGCTATAAAGGATTTGAGTGTTTATTGCGGTGTTTGTGTTTATAGAAGTCAAACAAATGAAGATCGTCTTGTAGGATGGTGTTTATCGCGTCTATACATGAATTTAGGACTGATCCTTCCCTTTCCTTCGCCCCTCTCCCTTCCTGCCTACCTCCCTCCCTCTCTCCCTCACTCCCTCCCTCTCTCCCTCACCTCCTCCCCCTCTCTCTCCCTCACGACCACTAATGTGATAAAACCGTCGCCTTTTGGTCACCCCCTCGGGACGACAGTGACCCGTCTCTCTCTCTCTCTCTCTCTCTCTCTCTCTCTCTCTCTCTCTCTCTCTCTCTGTATGATAATTTATTGTATCAATCCTGAGGAAGGTTAGGTTAGGTTAGGTTAGCCTTAGGGTGTCTAATCTTCAGGTGATCTTAGCTCTTAACGACACACTTATTGTCTTACACACTTATCTATATGACCACTTAACGTTATCTTCTCCTCTTCTCTCTCTTGTCTTCCTTCCTATTCCTCTTTCTTTTTTTTCCTCCTTCTCCTCCATCTTCTTATTCTTTCTCCTTTATCATCTATTTTCCGTCTTTATTTGTACGTATTTAATATTCTTTTACATTCTTCTTCTTCTTGTTCTTCTTCTTCTTCTTCCATTCAACCTCCTCCTCCTTTTTCATCTTTCCCTTATGCCTTCTCACCCCTCCACCTCCATCCCCCACCCTCCATCCCCCACCATCTCCCACTCCCTCCATCCCCACCCCCAGGGCCATGATAGAGCCATAAAGCTGACGATGAGTTCTCTGTCAGCCGCACGCCCGCTTGCTGAAAGAACCCTCGGCCACAAGACAATGCCATCCCCCGTCGACCTTGAAGGATGGAAGTCCCTAGAGGATCCCATTGGCCCCGTGACCCTTATGTCCTCCCCTTCATGTCAGTCGTTTCTCCCGGACGACCCATTAAATTGAGTCATCATGATCGACCACGTGAAGCTGACAGCTACTCCGGTGCAGCTACGTCGACTTGGCATCTTAGCTTTTAATATTTTACCTTTCTCTCTATCTCTTCTCTCTCACATAAGCCAAAATGAACCATATATCTTATCTTTAATCACTATGGTTAGATTATTAAGTAAATAAGAGATATTTGATAGAGAAATGATTAAAAATGGTTGCTGCTGGGGAAGAGATATATGTCGAAGTGGCAACTGTGGCGACATCAACACAACACTTCCCGGATGACGGAATTTTCACACGGATCAGGACCCATATGAGCCCCCCCCCCTGTACCCTTCTTAAGCGCCATGGAGGCTATTTTACGGTCTATTTTTAAATTCATTCTGGATTAAATCATTTTAGGGTGAAAATTAGGAGTTATTTTATATATTTTCTCTAAATATCTTGTGGAAATTTTACCTTAGATGTAAGATACTGACGGAGTTGATAAAATGTCGTAAATAATGAATAATTTCAGTTGTATCTGGATCTGTTGTTAGTTTTCCAGCCAGCCTCATCTCCTCCCTGCCCCACCTCGCCCAGCCCGACCTCAACCCCACCCCTCGTCACCCCTGCTTAGTCCCTTCCCCATTTCCCCCTCATCATCCCTCCCGGGCGGCTCCTGACCTGGGTCTTGTGTTATGAGGTCATGGTGAGTTGGGTGATCCGACACGGTGGTGCGTGGCGGGCGTCATTACCGTGCTGTGCCCGTGTCACCGCCACCCTCCGTGTACACTGCTAATACGGTGTGTCTCCAGGGAGGATTGGAGGGAGGAAGGGAGACAGGGAGGGAGGAAGGGAGGCAGACATGCAAATAGGGATAGAAGGGAGGAAATAGCTGTGGTAATCAGGAGGGGATAATGATAACACACACACACACATACACACACACACACATACACACACACTGTTTATATATTTCAATGGATGTTCATAGCCATTGTCTGAGTGAATTTATATCCCCTATGCTAATTAGTATCATGAAATTACATTCAAACATCCGGACAACATCGTACAAACATGGCGGATGACACATACGTAACAGATATTATGACGCCATCGTATGTTATGACGTCATTGTATGTTATGGGTTCTTATGACGCCATCGTATGTTATGACGTCATTGTATGTTATGGGTTCTTATGACGCCATCGTATGTTATGACGTCATTGTATGTTATGGGTTCTTATGACGCCATCGTATGTTATGACGTCATTGTATGTTATGGGTTCTTATGACGCCATCGTATGTTATGACGTCATTGTATGTTATGGGTTCTTATGACGTCATCGTAGGTTTTCAATTCTGCCACCAGAGGGACAAAGTTTCTTTTTGTTTTCCAAAAATACAGAAATTACGAGTCAAAAATCACAATGTAGGACGGGAAGTCTTTTAAATTTATCATATTTTAACTATTTTTTAAAAAACCTTCGTCCTCAAGGGGTTAAATCATCGTCCTCAAGGGGTTAAATCATCGTCCTCAAGGGGTTAAATCATCGTACTCAAGGGGCTAAATCATCGTCCCTAAGGGGTTAAATCATCGTCCTCAGGTTAAATCATCGTCCTCAAGGGGTTAAATCATCGTCCTCAAGGGGTTAAATCATCGTCCTCAAGGGGTTAAATCATCGTCCTCAAGGGGTTAAATCATCGTACTCAAGGGGTTAAATCATCGTCCTCAAGGGTTAAATCATCGTCCTCAAGGGGTTAAATCATCGTCCTCAGGGGTTAAATCATGTACCTCAAGTTAAATCATCGTCCTCAAGGGGTTAAATCATCGTCCTCAAGGGTTAAATCATCGTCCTCAAGGGGTTAAATCATCGTCCTCAAGGGGTTAAATCATCACCAAGGGTTAAATCATCGTCCTGGGGTTAAATCATCGTCCTCAAGGGGTTAAATCATCGTCCTCAGGGTTAAATCATCGTCCTCAAGGGTTAAATCATCGTCCTCAAGGGGTTAAATCATCGTCCTCAAGGTAAATCATCGTCCTCAAGGTTAAATCATCGTCCTCAAGGGGTTAAATCATCGTCCTCAAGGGGTTAAATCATCGTACTCAAAGAAATCATCGTCCTCAAGGGTTAAATCATCGTACTCAAGGGTTAAATCATCGTCCTCAAGGGTTAAATCATCGTCCTCAAGAGGGTTAAATCATCGTCCTCAAGGGGTTAAATCATCGTCCTCAAGGGTTAAATCATCGTCCTCAAGGGGTTAAATCATCGTCCTCAAGGGGTTAAATCATCGTCCTCAAGGTTAAATCATCGTCCTCAAGGGGTTAAATCATCGTCCTCAAGGGGTTAAATCATCGTCCTCAAGGGTTAAATCATCGTCCTCAAGGGGTTAAATCATCGTCCTCAAGGGTTAAATCATCGTCCTCAAGGGGTTAAATCATCGTCCTCAAGGGGTTAAATCATCGTCCTCAAGGGTTAAATCATCGTCCTCAAGGGGTTAAATCATCGTCCTCAAGGGGTTAAATCATCGTCCTCAAAGTTAAATCATCGTCCTAGGGTTAAATCATCGTCCTCAAGGGATGAACACATTGTCTTGGGAATAAAGATTTACGTCCACATCATTACTTGACGACAGAACAGAGAGAGAAGAATAAGAGAGACAACAGAAGAGAGGAGGAGAGAGAGAGAGAGAGGTGACAGAGAGAGAGAGAGGACGGAGAGATAGAGAAAGTGAAGGAGAGAGAGAGAGAGAGAGAGAGAGAGAGAGAGAGAGAGGAGGGTGACAGAGAGAGAGAGAGAGAGAGAGAGGGAGAGAGAGAGAGAGAGTGAAGGGAGAGAAGAGAGAAAGGAAGGAGAGAAGAGAGAGAGAGAGAGAGAGAGAGAAGAGAGAGAGAGAGAGAGAGAGAGAGAGTGGATGGTGACAGAGAGAGAGAGAGAGGAGAAGGAGAAGAGAGAGAAAGGAGGAGAGAGAGAGAGAGAGAGAGGAGAAATAAGGAGAGAAGGAAGAACAGAGAGAGAGAGAAAGAGAGAGAGACAGAAATATAGAAACAGTGAAAGACATAGTACAAATTATCTCTCTCTCTCTCTCCTCTCTCTCTCTCTCTCTCTCTCTCTCTCTCTCTCTCTCTTCTCTCTCTCTCCTCCTCCTCCCCCTCTCTCTCTCCTGCATCCACCTGCTGGAGAGAAGAAGCAGAGAGATTAACCCCTAAGCAGAAAGAACCTCCTCCTCCTTGTATACCCCAGCAGGAATAAGCAGGAGGGGGGGTCAGAGGTGGTTAACAACAAGGGATAATCTACTTTGAGTCATTGGTTATTAGAGGTCAAAGTAACACCGCCTTCCCCTTTTCCTCTTTTGTTGTCATAACTAAACTACCATTACTACCATAACTATACGACTACCACTATTTTATTACCACTATTATTACTACACACAAATAATAAATAACTATTACTACCACAATCAACTACCAACCACCACCACAACCAAACCACTATCATTCATCAAAATTCTATACCACCATCACAAACAAACACGCACTACCACCACTACCACCACTACCACCATCCACTACCACCACAACAGGTGTCGTTATTCTTGTCATCACATCGAGGTCCTGATTAAGTAATAACTTGATGACAGAGACCCCAAGCGGCCGTCAGCGGAGATTACAGGCCGCTAGGGATAGATTACAGGCCGGAGTTCACAGATTACAGGATTAGTGCCAGAGATTGATGGCACAATTACAGGATACATCGCCGCACGTGGCCCTCCTTCCCTCTTGAACTGTACCCTCCCTCCCTCCTTCCTTCCTCTCCCTTCCTTTCCCTTTTCCTCCTCCTCCTTCCCCCCCTAGGGCTTCAAGATGGCGTCGAGGACCACTTGCTAACACTTGATGCCCTGTCGAGTAGGTGTCAGGGGGCCGCGCTGGACACACACTCGAGGGTGGGGTGGAGGAGAGGATAGGAGGGGTGAGGAGAGGGAATAGGAGGGTGGAGGGTGAGGGAGAATAGGAGAGGAAGAACGAGAGGGATGAGAGAGGGGGACATGGAAGAGGAGGAGGTGGAAGAGTAAGGAATACCAAAAAAGAAGAGAGAGAGAGAGAGAGAGAGAGAGAGAGAGGGGGTGGTAACAAGAGAAGAGGGTGCTAAAGAGTGGGGTTAAAGAGAGGACAAGTTAGGGGCGTGTGAGGGCGGTGAGGGCGGAGGGGAGAGGAGGGGGTGAGGGCGGTGAGGGGAGAGTGAGGGGAGGTGAGGGGAGAGTGAGGGGTGAGGGAGAGTGAGGGGTGGTGAGGGAGGGGGAGAGGAGGGGGGGGGGGTAGGGGAGGAGAGGGGAGAGGAGGATGGGAGGGGTGGTGAGGGGAGGGGGTGGTGGGGCGTGAGGGAGAGTGAGGGGCGGTGAGGGGTGAGGAGACACATTACATCGTGTTGTGTTATGGTAATGTGTACTGTAAATGTATTTTTCTTCTGATAGTGCTCAGGCAGAAGAGAGAGAGAGAGAGAGAGAGAGAGAGAGAGAGAGAGAGAGAGAGAGAGAGAGAGAGATTAATCACTCGTTTATATATCAATTGTGAAAAAAATCAACGTCGTTAATTCAATGGTATTTTCTTTATATTCCTGTACTATGTATATTGTATGTATACCTGTACTGTACTATGTATATTGTATGTATACCTGTACTGTACTATGTATACTGTCTGTATACCTGTACTGTACTATGTATACTGTATGTATACCTGTACTGTACTATGTATATTGTATGTATACCTGTACTGTACTATGTATACTGTATGTATATATGCTGAACCAATGTGAACGTGTTTGGCGCTTCACACACACACACACACACACACATACACACACACACATACACACACAGACAGACACACACACATACGCACACACACGCACACACATACACACACACACACACAGACGGTAACGCATGAGTGAACCCTTCCTTATCACTCACTAACATGTGTGTGTGGTGGCAGGGAACCGAACCCACATCCCCCTGACACGTGAACCCAAATCAACCCACTAAACCAACACTGTCTCTGAACCCTCGTATCACAAGTCCGAGTACAGAGGTTCGAATCCCGCGGCGAAATAATATCATAAGAAGCGTTGTGTGTGTTTGTGTCTTTCTGTGTGATGCAGGGAAGGAGGAAGGGAAGGAGGGAGGGAAGGAGGGAGGGAGAGAGAGAGGGAAGGAGGGAGGAAGAGAAGAGGGAGGAAGAGAAGGAGGGAGGAAGAGAAGGAGGGAGGAAGAGAATGGGGAGGGAAGGAGGAAGGGAAAAGGGGAGGGAAGGAGGGTGGAAAGAAGGGAGGGAAAGAGAGAGGAAGAGAAGGAGGGAGGAAGAGAAGGAGGAGGAAGAGAAGGAGGGAGGAAGAGAAGGAGGAGGAAGAGAAGGGGAGGAAGGAGGGAGGAAGGGGAGGGAAGGAGGGAGGAAGAGAAGGAGGGAGGGAAGAAGGGAGGAGAGAGAGAGGGAAGGAGGGAGGAAGGAAGGAGGAAGGAGAAGAAGGGAGGGAAGAGAGAGGAAGAGAAGGAGGGAGGAAGAGAAGGAGGAGGAGAGACCGCGTGTGAAATTCTATATAATGCTGACTAGCCTGACCCAGTCTATAGTAACTCTCCCTTCCCCCCTTACCCTCTCTCATCACCCTCTCCCACATTTCATCACCTCTCCCTTTCCCTTCCACCCTTTGATTTTCTCACCCTCCCTCCCTCCCACCCTCCCTTCTTCCCCACATAACCCTTTTATTCACGCCATCGCCCTCAGTCTTCCCTTCTCTCTCCCTCCCTTCCCTATGCCTCCTCCCGTGTCTTATCTCCTCCTCCCTTCCTCCCTTCCTTCCCTCTCTCCCTTCCTCCCTCACTCTCCCTGTCTTTCATCCTTTCCCCTATCCTTCCACCCTCCTTCCATCCTCCCCCCCTTTCCTTCCTCTCCCTCTCTCCTTCATTCTCTTTTATCCTTCCTCCACCCCCAAACACCCTCACCCACATCCTCCCTCCCTTTCTCACCCTCCACCCTTCCCACACACCTCCACATCCCCTTCCTCCCCTTACTCTCCCACCTACCCACACTACCCTCACCCCTTCTCTCTCCCTTCTTCTTTACCCCTCCCTCCTTTACCCCTCCCTCACCCCCTCCCTCCCCACCCTCTCCCTCACCCTCCTCCCTCCCTCACCTCTCTCCCTCACCCTCTCTCCCTCACCCTCCCTCCTCACCCTCTCTCCCTCACCCCTCCCTCCCTCACCTCTCTCTCCCTCACCCCTCCTCACCCCTCCCTCCCTCACCCTCTCCCTCACCCCTCTCTCCCTCACCCTCCTCCCCTCACCCTCTCTCCCTCACCCCTCCTTCTCCTCACCCTCTCTCCTCACCCTCCCTCCCTCATCTCTCTCCTCACCCTCTCCTCACCCCCTCCCTCCCTCACCCTCTCTCCCTCACCCTCCCTCCTCACCCCCCTCCCTCCCTCACCCTCTCTCTCCCTCACCCTCCCTCCCTCACCCTCTCTCCTCACCCCTCCCCTCACCCTCCTCCTCACCCTCTCCCTCACCCTCTCTCCCTCAGTAATAGGGTGTTATCGACAGGATACAGCCATATGCTTCACCATGACCAACAATTAGATCCTGCCTGATATATCCCGGCCAAATATCATGTCTTTGTCGTTCCCGTCAGCACACTAAGCCAGCCCGGGGTGTTGAACAACTAAACCTTTAAGCTGTGTTTGTTTACAGTGTCCTTGTTGGGTTTTTATGTTGTCTGGTGTTTTTTGTTCGATTTATTTGTTGTTTTTGTTACACTCTTGTTATTTTGTTGTCGTCTTTGGTGATTTTGTTTAATTTTTATTTTGTTCTTCGTCACATTTGGTTTTCTGTCTTTGTTCAGGTTTTTATCTTTGTAGTTTTTGTTGATTATTGTATTCGTTTTATTGGTGTATTTGTTGAGTTTAATATTATTGTTCTTGTTGTTTCTGTTTAGGTTTAAACTGTTTTCTTGTTTTTTGTTGTTGGATTTACTGTTTTTATTGTTGTTGCTGTTATTGTTATTGTTGTTGTTGTTGATGTTCTTATTGTTAGTTTTCGACATACTAACAAGTAACACGATAGTTCCTCGTCATGCATCGACAGAGAGAGAGAGAGAGAGAGAGAGAGAGAGAGAGAGAGAGAGAGAGAGAGTCCCCAGCCCGTTAGAAGACCTACTGACACCATCCCCCAGAGAGAGAAAAACTGTCAAGAATTAGAGGAGGAGGTCCCCTGCTTGTCGCAACACCCCCAGAAAATACCCCCCAGAGAGAGACATAACTGGCAGGAGATGTAGGTGTAGGAGGAGGGCCCCTGCTTGTCGCCAACACCCCCAGAAAACACCCCCAGAGAGAGACATAACTGGCAGGAGATGTAGGTGTAGGAGGAGGTCCCCCTGCTTGTTGCAACACCCCAGAGAGAGACATAACTGGCAGGAGATGTAGGTGAGGAGGAGGGCCCCCTGCTTGTTGCAACACCCCCAGAAAACACCCCCCAGAGAGAGACATAACTGGCAGGAGATGTAGGTGTAGGAGGAGGTCCCCTGCTTGTTGCAACACCCCCAGAAAACACCCCCAGAGAGAGACATAACTGGCAGGAGATGTAGGTGTAGGAGGAGGTCCCCTGCTTGTTGAACACCCCAGAAAACACCCCCAGAGAGAGACATAACTGGCAGGAGATGTAGGTGTAGGAGGAGGTCCCCCAGTCTGTCAAAAAATGAAAACATCTCCAAAGGTTAAAAAAAAGAAAAGAGAGAATCACAGAAAGACCCCGGGAGTTGGTTCATCTTTTCCTCGATACTTGCCGCCGCTGTCACGTGTGTTAGCTTGACGACGTCCTGTGACAGAGATTCATCTATGGCTCATTTCCCGAGTGGCGTATTAGTAAAATGAGCTTTATTGTAGACCCCGAGAGACGTGAAAGGTGTGTAGAAAGTCCTGAGACCCCGTGATCGATGGGCCATTGTACGCTACACTCGGCCCAGAGTTCCTCGTCTCCGTGGTGCAGTTCGGGCGGACATCGCTCGTTTTATCTTTTAATTTCACACCCAATGCCTCGACTGAATGCGAATTTTCTCTCCATATTCATAAATTCTCTCGTTTAGCATTGGGTCGATTGGGGGAGGAAGGGAGGGAGAAGGAGAGAGGCAAGGAGGGAAGGAGGGAGGGAGGGAGGGAGGGTGGGAGGGAAGGAGGAGGGAGGGAGGTAGGGTGTCTTAAAGTCTGATAAAGAAGAAGACACAAAGACAGCAGCTAGCCAGGCTGAGGGATAACACCGCCCACGCCCACTGCACGCCCACGCTCACGCCTCACACACACACACACACACACACACACACACACACAACACACACACACACACACACACACACACACACACACACACAACACACACACACACAACACACCCACACACACACACACACACACACACACACACACACACAACACACACACACACAACACACACACACACACAACACACAACACACACACACACACACACACACACACAACACACACACACACACAACACACCCACACAACACACCTCTAAATAAAGGGTGTGTTATAATAGGTGTGAAAGATGGGAAATCTCCTGCTAATGGTCATTTGGATCATCGTTACGGCGCTACAATACCAACCACCCCCAGAAGCCTCCCCACCTCCCTTACGTCCCTTCAACACAAGACCTATTCTTCCTCTTCCCTATTATCTAAAAGAGTTGAACATCCCTCCCCCAAGCGAGCCATCACGACCCTTAACTCCCTTTAGGGCTAAGGGTGAGTCTCTCTTACCCAGGTTAAAGGGGCTAGGGAAGGGAGAAGGCAGGACGGGTTGGAAGACGTCGGTAAATAACCAATATTAATGTCAGCCTCAGGTCTTCTCTATTACTGGATTAGAAAACTCGCTGAGAGGGTAATTTTAACCCCCTCACCCCCCTCCTGCCTGCCACAGATTTCGGGGGTCCTCTCTCTGGGGGAAGGTGGGGGGACCTGTTGGGTATGTGGGGAAATGGGGTTGGAGGTTCTTATAAGGTTATTGGGGGTGGCTGGGGTGTGAGGTTCCTCGTGTTGTTTTGGTTGGGTTGAGAAGTCATGTAATTATTCATAAGTTGGGTTAATTTATCCCCTCACCTGTCCACCTCACCTGTCCATCTCACAACATCCTGTTTTCTACATACAAGATAAAATGAAGTATAACTATACCAATTTTTTGTTCAATATTTTGTTTCCACTTCTCATTCTCTTCCATGACTTCTCGCATTTGTCTTCCTCCTCTTTCAACCTCCCCCGGGGTCCCGGGTGGGTGGTACAACCATGTCGCCCCCCGGGTGAGAGGGTCGTTTAGCCACGAAGCCCACAGGGTCGGGTGGGAAAGTCGTAGGGCCACGACGACCCCCGGGGCCGGGTGAGAGGACCACAACGCCCCCGGGGCCGGGTGGGAGGGTCACGACGCCCCCCGGGGCCGGGTGGGATGGGTCACGACGCCCCCCGGGGCCGGGTGGGCCGCGGGGCGCCACAAGCGTGCAGACTTATCAGCGTCTTCTGCCTCACTGGCCACGCTCGAATATGTACGTCTTATCTCCATATGAGGGATGCCACTTGCTATTTTCCTTCCTTATGCTTGTATTTCCATTCCCTTTCACGATTCATTTGCATATTAGACAAAAATTGCGTCATAATGTTGATGTGACAGATTACAGCGGGAGAGCCAGCGGCCGCCACTGTCACCTGTATAGGAGGGAGGAACGGAACACATAAATCGTATTGTGCTAGTTGGCAACCTGCCCCTCGGCGCGTCATAATAAACTGTGAATGAAATGGTTAAGGGAGACCCAGTTTACTCCCCTAATATTACCCTCTGTCATCCTCCCTCTCCCTCTCCACCCTTCCTCCCTCCCTCTCCCACCCTCCCTCCCCTCCCTTATCGCGTCTTGGAGTTCCTTTTATATAAGATAACGTTGAGTCTTGGAGTATATAACAAGGTTAAGTGAAGGAGAGTCTTATAAGAGAAAAGTTTACTCTTGAAGGCAATATTTAAGACAGTTTAAAACATATATATCAGGTCAACATTTTTCAGATAAGGTTCAATATACATCAAGTAAATTTATATAGTCAGAAATATCTATAAGTTAGTTTATATACTTGATGTACCTTAGTATATATCCTCACGGCTTGACAAATACTGATAAAAGCATAAGAAAATATTAGGCGTTTTAAATATCATAATTTTACTGTAAAACAATCGAAACTTAGCCGCTGATGTGACGTCATGTGAGGAAAATGACGTCATTATAAACAACGTCGTGAGGAAAATGACGTCATCATAAACAACATCATGAGGAAAATGACGTCATCATAAACAAAAGCAATAAAACCCCAAAACTTAAATAAACGATAAAAAATTTCCCATTAATATTTTCTTCCAACATCATCATATAAACCAAACATACAAATGAATTAAAGCCACACATTATCAATTGAAACCAACTGATCTTAAGTAATGGAGCTGACCTTCTGCGTGCTGCCTCTACGAAGGTTCGATGGTAACTGGCAGACCTAAACGAACAACGTAATATTATACTTATATCCTTAACTTGGTTGCCAGATGTTTATTTATATGGTGTTTATGTTATGAGAAAATTTTATGTTTGATATGATGATTAAAATGACTTGATTTAGACGTGTGTGTGTGTGTGTGTGTGTGTGTGTGTGTGTGTGTGTGTGTGTGTATCAGGGGTGAGACACACGCCAAGTTATGCATTGTTTCTTTAAGTATATTACCCCCTTGCCTGGCTGTGCTCACTTCAGTGTGTGTGTGTGTGTGAAGGAGGGACCCTAACTACGACCCTATCCTTAACTACGGCCCTATCCTTAACTACGGCCCTATCCTTAACTACGGCCCTATCCCTAACTACGACCCTATCCCTAACTACGACCCTATCCCTAACTACGGCCCTATCCCTAACTACGGCCCTATCCCTAACTACGGCCCTATCCTTAACTACGGCCCTATCCTTAACTACGACCCTCACACCAAACTACAGCGATTCCCCTCCACTAGTTTAATTTACTTCTTCCAGAACTACGGGACCATGCACGTCTGATTCACACAACAGCTAACCCAACTACGTCTTTGTGTTGCAGGTGACGCCGGGGAACTGAGTGAGGATAGCAACGCCGGCAGTAGTGAGAACAGTAGCAGTGAAGACCAGGCCAGGTTACATCTGAAGAGGAAACTACAGCGGAACAGGACCTCATTCACCAACGATCAGATTGACAGCTTGGAGAAAGGTGGGTGAGGAAGGGAGGTGGATGAGGGAGGTGGTGGGTGAGGGGGGGTGGTGGGTGAGGGGGGGGTGGGTGAGGGGGGTGGTGGGTGAGGGGAGAGGTGGGTGAGGGAGAGAGGTATAGGTGAGGGAGGTGAAGGAAGCGTAATTGAGGGAAGTAGGTGAGGGGGATGAGGGTGAGAAGTGAAGGTGTTTGAGGTGAGGGGAAGGAGAAATGAAATAAAACAAATAATCAAAAGAGACAGAGGAAGATAAAGAAATGAGGAAAGAGAGAGATAAAAGAGAGGGATAAAGAGAAACAAGGAGAAGTAGAGTGTCTGCGGCTAAGGAGGACATTAACCAAATTTATGAGAACGCTGCCAGAGATTGTTAGCCTATCACCACCTCGCCCCAGGGTTAATAATAATAATAGACATCCTAACGATAAAACATCAAGTAAACATTTATATCAAGGCTCCTTTCACTCTAGTAATATCACACTTATATATATAAACCTCAATATCGGCATTTAAGAAACATATAACATTACTTCTTGCTAAGATAACATCAACACAGAGATAGATAGAAAGTTATTAAGGAATGAGCCATTTTTAAACACTTCGCCTCGTCTACAGAGTTCGAGCGGACGCATTATCCAGATGTGTTCGCGAGGGAGAGACTGGCAGCCAAAATTGGTCTTCCAGAAGCTAGGATACAGGTACAGTCTCTTAGAAATAAAGTATATGTCTTATTTATTTTATTTATTTTGTTTATTAATCGTATAATATATAATTAAGTACACTATTTACATTTTATTTAAGTTAGTGGTGAATCTTTCCTCTAAGTGATCTGTTTTCTATGATAGGTTTGGTTCAGTAATCGACGAGCAAAATGGCGACGTGAGGAGAAACTACGAAATCAGCGGAGGGCGGCCGAGGGTGTAGCGCCATCCTCCCCTACAAGAATTATCAACAACCTCTTCACGCCCACACCCATGTACACGCCGTTACCGCCTCCGCCCATGTCCGTTGCTGATACATATGGGTAATTTATGCTTCCCTTTGTGATAGTACTAAACAAAATGCAATAAATACTTTCCAAATATTAATTTAATCTTATGCTAATGTTCACCACGTCACAGGTCGATGGCTGGGGCTGGTTTCGGTATGCCGTCAAGCGTTGGCCCTGTAGCGTCTAGTCCGAACTGCCTGCCACCCCAACAACCGCCTACCGTCGTCCACTCCGGTAGTCCAGGCGCCGGTGGAATGACCCTTACAAGAGACAACTCTCACGCCCACAATCCTTACATGAGCCGCCCCACTTATGATACCCTCTACACCCACGCCCGAGCCTCCCACCTGCCCGCCCATGTTGTATCACCCAGCCTCTCACCACCACCAGTCTCCACAAACACGCCAACACCACCCAACTCCCAGGCTGGTGAGTATCTCTTGAGTCCTCCAGGTTAAGTTTGGTTAGGTTAGCGTTAGGTTAGCGTTAGGTTAGGTTAGGTTAGGTTAGGTTAGGTTAGGTTAGGTTAGGTTGGTTAGTTTAGGTTAACATTTATATGAGGTGAACATACAGCATCTAGCTATCAGTATTGTCGTCACTTTATAGTTAGTTATAATAAAAATGTTCAGTAACTTTTGTAAGTGAATAAAATTGTGAATTAGATCAAGAATAAATATACAGATATAGATTGTTAAAACTCTTCAATTATGATAATTTTTGTTTGATTCTCTGTTTTTAATTCAAGTTTTTGGTTCATGTGGTAAAAGGTGTACCATTTTCAGGTCTGTTGTCTCCCGGTGTGTCTGTACCGGTAGCTGTACCGGGCCAACACCACGACATGAACACCCAGTACTGGACCCGTCTTCAGTAACTGGGAGTGACCACCAGGGAGCCAACACAGGGATGAGAACTCTTCACAAGTGGCAGGGTAGTGAGGCTGACCACTCCTCCACACTGCACTGGAGTCAACACTTAGGTGGAATCTTTATCACAACAAGATCCTGAAACATTAATTAAGGAAAGGATTTTAATATGAACATCCAGTGTGGGAAGTGTTGGCAGGATTTCCCCGGTGCCACCAAGTGATGGAAAATGCCCACGGAGTGAACAGAACTTAGTGGGTGTATCTGCAGTAATTACTCCTGGTAGCAAGAGACTCGCCACTGACGCAGCTTCTATATTAACACTGTCTCGCCAACGCAGTGCTGCTTGTGATGCCTGAGGTTGATTTTCTTCACGTATATTCATAATACATTCAGTCTTTTTCAACTTACTGTGGCCGCCATGATTGTTATGGTTGTGACGCCATGATGGATGGTTATACACAGGTACACAGTCCCTCACAACATACACTGTCATGGTCGACTGCAGTACAAAGCCTTCCCATACAATTGACTGAAGAAAAAAAATATATATTTTTTAAATTTCATTATATATATTGTATTTCGGTGAATATTTACTAGTCTCAAGGTTCTTATAATGATACATTTTAGTCATGTTTATTTTTTAAATTTATCTAAAACAAATTATTTACATTTAGAATTTAGATTTATTTTATGAGACGAAATTTGCTGTTGAATGTGTGACTACTGAAGGTTGAAGAGCTGTATGACCGCTGCTACAACACCCAGTCCCTCACCTGAGACACTGAGAAACAAAACAGTGATAACAAAAACATATTACTCAAATTAAAGGAGTTACAGTGAATAAATTACAGTGAATCATTTACAGTGAATAAATTACAGTGAATCATTTACAGTGAATAAATTATAGTGAATAAATTACAGTGAATCTGTTACGGTGAATCAGTTACAATCCCTTGAAGAGAAATTATTTACCAAAACCAATCACTAGAACAATATATTACTCCTGTGAAGACCAAATCAGTGTCCTGGACCCCCAGCCTCGTGAACTTAACAACAAAGTTATCACGCATAACGGCATACTATCTTTTCCTTAACCTGTAAGTGCCATTTTACAAAGTAGACATTCACACACCAGCATAAACCAACCAGTGAATGACAATAACAAAAATAACCTTATACAATATGACCTCGATAATGCAGAGAGTATAGTGTCATCACCCTGGGTCTCGTAATGTTGATTAAGATCGACGAACGTTATGTATTACTCCGCCAACCTTGACTACAATATCAGGGTATAAACGGAATCGAATGGATATTTTGTACATGGATGACTAATAAGACTTAGGTGTACTGTACATAATTACTGATCTTTTATAAATGAAAAAAAAAAGTAATGAATAATCTGGTACTTGTTTATTTACTTTTTTTTCACCGTGTGTATATTTGAGTTAGGATTAAGTGGCATCTTTTGTTGTGGACTTTTAATCAATTGTTTGTGGGGGATTTATAGTCAGGCTCCTTAGTGAAGTGAGTAAGGAGGGGAACATTTATATTTCGTCCCGCTGTGAGTGATCAGTGACGCTATTTAACACAGGATATCTTTCTTATATAATTTTCTCATTGTATACTGTAATATTTTTTTTTCCAATGCACAAAACTAATGCGCTTTCATTTCCATAATGAATGGAGGAGAGATGAGCAGTTTGAGGACTAATTCATAGTGGGTTACAATGTTATAGGGTGGAAATATTACTCTGGTTATAACACCTATAATCAATACGGAGTTATGATTTAGTACTCAAGTTCATTCATCACTTCACTCTCTCTCTCTGACATGCTTCTGTCTACTGACATTTAAAAGACATGTTATAACGTGTAGTGGGGGGGATCATTTCATTTGCCTTAATCAAGCGGCACACCATGTTTGTATGTCACTACTGGGAGGGTTTAACACGCTTATCTTCATCAGTAGCAGGTAATTAGCAGGTGGAGGTGACAGGTGACCCACTTCCCAGGTGTGTCTCACAAAATTCCCCTTTCTGAAGTTAGTTATCACATCATATCCTCGTCTTCACTTCAGTCTTAACGTCACAACATCTGTCAGGTCTTCAAGTATATTATTATTATTCGTCTTATTAAGCTATTTTAATTAACCTACCTTGTGATACCTGGTTTATCTTACCTGTCTTGAATTACCTGTTACCTCCACCTGTCTAAAAAGGGGCGGATCCAGGGTGTGTCCTGGGGATTCGGACACCTTCCGCTTTTCATCAGAAAATTCCAACTTTTTCTTTAATGCAGTATTGTACTCAGGCATTTCTGTATAGTCAAAAGTAATTACTATTGACCTCAGAATATCTCTTAATATCAAGTGCACATGGCTTCAAATTGGCCTCAAAATGTCCATGTTATTGGTCAGATTTCCCCTGGGGTGGGCTACAGCCCCCCTTCCCCAAATCCCCCAGCTGGGTGGTCTTGCTGTGCTCGCCAGTTTCCCCACCCACAACTTCTTGGACCCCTATTGATATTCCTGATCCGCCCTCATGAAATTAATCACACTATTGTTATTATTATCCACCTGGGTACATAAATTATCTTATTATTTATCATTGTAAAGTACTAATTAACCTGTTGAGTATGTTGATTAACCTGTTGAGTATGTAAATTAACCTGTTATAACATCACCTGAGAACATTCAAGGTTAAGCCTCGGTATCATTTAAGTATTTATAAACTGTATATGTTATTTCCACCGTCTGTGTTTACCTCCCAGTTAAAAGGACATATCAACCCCATTTATATATTATTAAATTGTAAAAAAAAGGTTAAATTTCAAGCTTAATTTAACGAGAATGTTATTTATAGCGTTAATTTGGTTATTATGATACGTGAGGTTGTGTGTCGACTCTCCATACATCTACAACAGAGTAACGTGTTTTTTGAGAGAGTTGCTTTGTGGTATATGGACCATCGTCTGTAATAAAAGGTTTCATAAGTACGACTCTCTTTCATCAACCCTTTTATTTACGTCTACACAGCTTTTGTTGGGTGGAATTGTGTCTTTTGTTTGAGATATTGACTCTTTTATTTCATTGTTTTATTTCTAGGTTAAATACTGTGTTAATAAATCTGTTAGAATGGATTATTAAAATATTTTATACCCACGACCACATTCATACAATATCTGTGGGCTTTTGTTAAATTCTGTATTGTGATGCCGTTTAGGAATAATAGTTCCTGTTAGCCAATAGGAGACACTGTGGTAAAGGCTATGAATCTCTCTTGATTCTTATTGGTTGATGATAAATGTGATATTAATTTTGTATACGAGGTTTAGGTCTTAGTTGTTGAAGCGGTGTATAACGTCAACACTATACTGTATATTTTACTTTACAAACATAATACATAAGCTATTGTCATACTAGTCATGGATAACTTTGAACCGTTCTTGATCGTCCATCAGTGGGGGAGTGAGAGAGACGGGGAAATATAAAGTAAATTTTCCTATAGAATAAAAATAAAAATCTGTTCTCACTGTATTAAGAATAATGAGAAAAAACCTCACCGCATTTATTAATTCATGTACCGAGTGAAAATCTATAAATAATGATTATATATTAACTAAGAAATTATCATCCAGCCGTCATATAACTATCAAGGGGAGTTGGGGAGGGGTGGGGGGTGGGTGCTCATAGTTACCGGACAACAGGCAGTGAGAGTCATTACCTGTGAACGAATAGGGTAACGTCAGGTGTTGCTGGAGAAGCCGGTGTTTACTTCTGTGACGAGTGGACGAATTCGGCTTTGTTTTCGTCCCATCGAGGTTCACTGGACAGTCTATACACGGAACATAGTCTCCAGGCTCCACGTAGTACACATGTGAGTTAAAGTGACTTGTTATTTGATAAGTGTGTAAGGAAAACTGTTCTGGTATACTGGTGCATTAAACTGTCCCGTCATTATGTAGATTGTACAGCTCAGCAGACATCCATCACCACACCCCTCACAACTTACCACACCCCAGGCCTTAACCACACCCCTCACAACTTACCACACACCCCAGGCCTAAACCACACCCCAGGTCTTAACCACATCCCAGGCCTTAACCACACCCCAGGTCTTAACCACACCCCAGGCCTAACCACACCCCAGGCTCTAACCACACCCCAGGCCTTAACCACACCCCAGGCCTTAACCACACCCCCAGGCCTAACCACACCCCAGGCCTCAACCACCCAGGCCTTAACCACATCCCAGGCTCCACCACACCCCAGGCCTTAACCACACCCCAGGCCTTAACCACACCCCCAGGCCTTAACCACACCCCAGGCCTTAACCACAACCCTGCCCCTTCACCACATCCCCCGCCCTTCACCACATCCCCGCCCTTCACCACATCCCTCGCCCTTCACCACAACCCCTGCCCTTCACCACATCCCCTGCCCTTCACCACATCCCTCCTCCCCTGCCCTTCACCACAACCCCTGCCCTTCACCACAACCCCGCCCCTTCACCACAACCCCTGCCCTTCACCACAACCCCCTGCCCTTCACCACAACCACGCCCCCTTCACCACATCCCCTGCCCTTCACCACATCCCCGCCCCCACCACAACCCCGCCCTTCACCACATCCCCTGCCCTTCACCACAACCCCTGCCCTTCACCACAACCACCGCCCTTCACCACATCCCTGCCCTTCACCACAACCCCCGCCTTCACCAACCCCGCCCTTCACCACATCCCGCCTTCACCACATCCCCTGCCCTTCACCACAACCCTGCCCTTCACCACATCCCGCCCTTCACCATCCCCGCCCTTCACCACATCCCCTGCCCTTCACCACAACCCTGCCTTCACCACAACCCTGCCTTCACACACATCCTGCCCTTCACCACAACCCTGCCTCACCACATCCCCTCGCCCTTCACCACAACCCCTGCCTTCACACATCCCTGCCCTTCACCACATCCCGCCTCACCACATCCCCTGCCCTTCACCACAACCCCGCCCACCACATCCCCGCCCTTCACACCACACATCCCCGCCCTTCACCACAACCCCGCCCTTCACCACATCCCCGCCCACCACATCCCTGCCCTTCACCACAACCCTGCCCCTTCACCACAACCCTGCCCTTCACCACAACCCCACCCTTCACCACAACCCCCACCCTCACCCACATCCCCGCCCTTCACCACATCCCCGCCCTTCACCACAACCCTGCCCTTCACCACAACCCCTGCCCCTTCACCACAACCCCGCCCTTCACCACATCCCCGCCCTTCACCACATCCCCGCCCTTCACCACAACCCCGCCCTTCACCACAACCTCCCTGCCCTCACCACATCCCGCCCCTTCACCACAACCCCGCCCTTCACCATATCCCTGCCCCCTTCACCATATCCCTGCCCTTCACCACAACCCCTGCCCTTCACCACAACCCCCGCCCTTCACCACAACCCCCGCCTCCACCACAACCCTGCCTTCACCACATCCCCGCCCTTCACCACATCCCTCGCCCTTCACCACATTCCGCCCTTCACCACATCCCCGCCCTTCACCACATCCCCGCCCTTCACCACAACCCCGCCTCACCACATCCCTGCCCTTCACCACATCCCCGCCCATACCACATCCCTCGCCCTTCACCACAACCCCTGCCCTTCACCACAACCCCGCCCTTCACCACATCCCGCCCTTCACCACATCCCCGCCCTTCACCACATCCCCGCCCTTCACCACAACCCCGCCCTTCACCACAACCCCGCCCTTCACCACATCCCCGCCCTTCACCACATCCCCGCCCTTCACCACATCCTGCCCTTCACCACAACCCGCCCTTCACCACATCCCCGCCCTTCACCACATCCCCGCCCATGACCATCCCTCGCCCTTCACCACAACCCCGCCCTCACCACAACTCCCGCCCTTCACCACATCCCCGCCCTTCACCACATCCTCGCCCTCACCACATCCCCGCCCTTCACCACAACCCCTTCACCACATCCCCGGCCCTCACCACACTGATAAATATGAATGTAGATCAAGAATGTTATATGTAAAAGTTGGCAGTTGTCAATAGAGAGTCGAGTAGGAGGTTTGAGAAGATCGAGCTGCCGTGTACACTAGCCACAGAAAATATCTATAAGGTGGGGTCTGATGGATGTCACAATGAACACTACACCTGTTGTCTCGGTAGGGTTGTCAAAATCCTTCGTCCGTTGTGTCATATTATCTAACAAAAATTTCTGATTTTTTTGCTTAAGTATCTGTACAGGAGAATCGCCAGAGCATATAGTACGTGGTAACCCTAGATGGCCTGATGATGCAGCCTCCGTTAGGGATGGAGACTGAGTCCTTCCTGATAGCGTTCTTCAGGTTACGTTTGATGCCACCAGTAGCATCCAACACTTTTAAGGAAGTCTCATTGTTGGTGGTATAGCGGTAACACACGTAACTCTCACCAATATGTCAGTGGGTTCGAGTCCCAGATACTACCAAATATCACAGGTCCCCGGTTTTCCCTGTACTAGCACTCTAAGACCGCCCAAACGGCTGATAAGTGGCGATAATTATAAAATAATCATATTTAATGAGACAAATTTATAATGTAAAGAAGCAAGATCTTTTTTATTCTTTACATATCCAATAAAGTAATAAAACAAATTCAGATTTACTTACAAGTTTATTGTCAAAATTTATAAGTGTAGGATAAACAACAAAAGTATTGAGAGGTGTAGAGGAAGATTGACAAATACAAGTTCTGTTTACGAGAACGGGTAGTAAGAGTTTGTCGAACATGGACGGGAGCGAGACGATAGACCGTAGTTAATAAGAGGGAGTCAAAACGACAGAGGATATAACTGGGGGAGTTGACGAACGCTTATCAGGTAGAGGGGGAGTATATAAGATAGGTGGAGGGGGGTCGAGGGAAACACAGAGCGATTAACAATGTATATGAAAACATGAATCGTCAGGAGGTTCTTAGTGCCGCAATGTTAAGGAGGAGGGAAGGTCCTACAGGTCTTCCGTGAAGGAAAGAAAGGTTTCTATACTTCTGGAAGGAAGGAGCTACAGGTGGGGAAGCCCTCGGGAACAGGCGGTAGGTCCTGGGGATCTCCTACGTGCAGGACAGCTACCATACCGATCTCAGAGTGGAAGATCAAATGGCAGTGCATCAACCACCAGCCTGCAACACACACACACACACGTTATTATATACTCGTATATACAGTATAGCGAACAATAATAATAATAATAATAATAATAATAATAATAATAAATAATAATAATAATAATAATAAATAACTGAAGACGTAAATATGGGATATAAAACAGACCTCACAGAGGGGGCCTCACCAGGGTTGTCCGCCGTGAACCTGACGACGGTGTAGCCACCGTCAGGGATGGTGACTGAATCCTTCCTGATGGCGTCCTTTAGGTTACGTTTGATGCCTCCAGCAGCATCTAGAGCCATTACCTCCTCCACAGATGTCTCGCTGTTGTCATTAAACCGGAGAGAGACAAGACACGGTAAGAAGAGAAACAAATTAACCTGTTTTCTATGTTACTAATTAAAAAAAATGGTACAATTTATTGGGGGACCAAATAAAAAATGTCTAGAATTTTATCGCGTCGATTTTGCCATCAAGTAAGAACACAAGTCAGTTAGTATTTAAATACGGTCTTACGTTAAATAAATTATTATATATAATTAAATATACACGTTTTTGTATTATAGATCAGTGAATAATACGATAATTTTGATACTGTCAAGTCATTCACACCAAAAAAGGAGACACAAAGATTATTTGGTGATACTGACCTGCCGAGGCGCTCCATGCCCACCACATAGAAGTTGTAGCCGTGTAGGTGGTAGGGATGGTTCTCTGCTCCTATCTTACCCTCATCAATCAACACGATCTCCACTGTGTCTCCCAATGCCACCTCTAACACGTAGGTGCAGGAGCAGTAGCCTTCCTCACACGGTGGCTCCTGCAGGTTGGAAGTTAAGTAAATAATATCACATGACATAAGATATACATATTGTTACCACACCACTATCACATCTTTACCGCCATCACTACCACCAAATATTATAACTAATGAATAACTTGTTGCAGCTTTGATATAAACGTGGATATATTCCTCAGTAATCAGAACGAAGGACTTGGCGGTGGAGGGGAGACTTACCTCACCATAGAGACACATGGTAGGGTTGGGTGAATCAGGCTGAGAGAGCGGAGGTGAAAGAGGGAACAGGAAACTGATGTTATTCAGCTGTGGAGTGTTGACCTGCCACTTTTCATCCACTGCAAGAAGAGGAATTATTCACGATTAGTCTCACAAACCTATTCACCATTATACACGAAATGAATAATATCTAGAGAAAAACCAAAACACGAAAACATTGGAAAGATCGAGTGAGTGTCCAATTGTTCTCATCATAAACTTACACATACCGAACAACCTCGTTAAAAATAGATAAATTAGATTCGTTTCAACACTTTAGACCCCCATCAGCCCCTGGCCAGTCGAGCGACAAGACTATTGGTATATAGAGATGTGATTGTGAAAGGTCTCTGGTGCCAGACCTGTGTATTAAGTGTCTCCACGTATATCAGGACGAAGGCGAGCCATCATACCTGAAGAAGACCACACCGACACACCAGGTACTCTAGAAGGATTGAGTTAAGTCACTTGTCACACGAGGCAGAAATTCCATTACCGATAATCGGAAATTATTATAAATTCCACCCAAAACAGCATTTTTCACTGTTTCTGGCTTTCATAGGGGTAGTTAAATAGTACTCAATGGCCCTTAAGTACCAGCGGATTTGGGAATTAGTTCATTGTTTCATGATAGAGATTGACAGGCAGTTCATTCTTACCTCCGTCAAAAGGATAGAGTTCAGGGTTATAGAAGATCAGGTCGTTGATCTGGTTGAAGTTGAAACCGAGATAGAACTTCTTGTCGACCACCTCCTCCAAGACGGTGGGGTTGAGGGCAGTCAATTCAGCCATTGTGACCTCCTCCTCACTGTGTCCACCTGTGTTGAGGGGATTCACCACCTGGGGAACAGAGCAGAGTTAAAGGAGACTCACCATCTGGCACACATGAACTGACAGCAGTGAACCAGACATTATGTAAAGGAATCACCCTTACAAAACCCATCTTTTACAACACCTGGACGATGTAAACAACGACCAAGGATCGAGAACTCTGTTTAGGTCTTGTTTTCAGTCATATCTTGCTGGAGTTTGTTACTAGATTCCAGAAAGACGTAGTAATTAGGCATTCTAGAGGGGTTTTATATCGTGGGGAGGGAGGTTGAGAGGGGGTGGGTGGTCACGGCAACACTCACCACGCCGGGAGGGTAAGACGAGTCGTAGGAGAGGGTAGCTGTTGGGTCCTCCTCAGCGGCCCCTTCATACCTCAGCACTGCGCCCTGTACACACTCCAGCTGCCTGTAAGGAAATGAGGAGTCAGGGATCACAAATATCCGGGAGAGGTTCAGGTAAACACACACACAAACACACGTACCCATAGAACCCACTCTTAATATATTATATCAGGGTGGATATTATATTGTTTTTTGTTTATTGTATTTAGTGGATAAAAGGATCAAGGAAGAGTAGGAAGACATCTTACTCGCAGATGATGAGTCCGTTGAACCTGATCCAGTAGTTGTCAACGGGCTGATTCGCCTCTAACACCACGTCGAACCTTTCACCTGTAAGAACATCAAGTTGTGTGATGCTCAGACTGATATAAAGTATAAACGCTTGGGATGTATAGACGCTCGTAAAGTATAGACGTTTGGGATATAAACTATAGACGCTTGGGATATAAACTATAGACGCTCGTAATGTATGGATGCTTGAATACTATCGCTGAGGATTCAAAACCCCAAATACAGGATCATTGATGTTACTTTTTGATACGTGGGCCACAACTCACTGCAGGGTTACGTAACGAAGGTAAATAACCACTGTTACTTAATCAAACCCTAAATCTTGATGATACTTTGTGTTACGTGGGGTTACAGACTCACCGGAATACATCACCAGGGAGTCGGTGACGTAGGGGACGATAGGATCACCGTCAGAAGCGATGATGGTGAGTCTGTGGTCATCAACGCTCACCACCATCGGGCAATTGAGACCTTCGGTGTTGATAAGTCGTAGGCGATAGCGCTGGTTGGGGGCGACCTTCACTACTTCCAGGGGCATAGCTGGCTCGTTCTCACCCTGGCAGGAGGATAAGGGAGGGATCGTAGTGAGGGAGAGAAGAAGGTAATGTTGAGGGAGGGAATGGAGAGAAGAGGGGATGTAGTGAGGAAAAGAAGAAGGGAAAGAATCAGAGAGGAAAGGTAGGAGTTGTAGTGGGGAGGAAGGTAGGGAAAATAGTCATAGAGGAAACGTACCGTCAAGTATTTACAGTAATAAGTTAATTAGTTCTATGAGTTATTCTACGATGCAATGATTAATTATCGTTCCATATCTTAAAGTTATCGTACCATGTCTTAAAGATATCGTACCATTTCCTAAAGTTAGTGTACCATGTCTTAAAGTTATCGTACCGTGTCTCAACGTTATCGTGCCATGTCTCAAGTTATCGTACCATGTCTTAAAATTGTCGTACTGTGGTGTTATTGTACCGTGTGTATGGCGTCCACCAGAGAAGAATTAAACTCATACCTTCCACAGTCTCCCTTTGCCGTTGATAAGAATGTTATGGACGTAGTCATCGACGGTGTAGTGGTAGTGGCCGAAGTACTTGTCGTATACGGAAGTGTGGATCCAGTCGTGCATTATTATCACGTGTTCGGGGGAGTTCGTCGTACAGCTCGGCCTGTTGGTCGTCCGCCTGTCGCACCACGATGGCCCCGAACACCCCAGCAGCACGATGAAGACCTGGGAGGGAGAATGAGTGAATGACAACTTGAAATCCAAACGATACTTGTACAGGTCTTCTCATGCTGTTAATGTTGGTACTTATGAAGTCTTGAGATGCTGTGTCGTCCCTTCGTCGACTTACCTGAGTGAGAGTGCCACCAGTGAGTGCCAGGTGTGCCAGCGATGAAGTCATAGCGGAAGATGCCACCCATGATGGGGCACTGGGTGATGAAGGGGACGCCATCGAAGTACTGGTAACCTCTCATGTGTTGACCGTGCCAGTGTATGGTCTCAGTGTCCGACAGCTGCCAGTTGTATACGTCTACCACCACCCTGTCCCCTCACACACCTGTAGAGGAGTCACGTGTTAGTAAGACTCCACACCACCACCCTGTCCCTCACACACCTGTAGAGGAGTCACGTGTTAGTAAGACTCACACCACCACCCTGTCCCTCACACACCTGTAGAGGAGTCACGTGTTAGTAAGACTCCACACCACCACCCTGTCCCTCACACACCTGTAGAGGGAGTCACTGTTAGTAAGACTCACACCACCACCCTGCCCCCCTCACACACCTGTACAGGAGTCACGAGTTAGTAAGACTCCACACCACCACCCTGTCCCCTCACACACCTGTAGAGGGAGTCACGTGTTAGTAAGACCCACACCACCACCCTGTCCACCTCACACACCTGTACAAGGAGTCACGAGTTAGTAAACCCACACCACCACCCTGCCCCCTCACACACCTGTAGAGGGAGTCACTTGTAGTAAGACTCCACACCACCACCCTGTCCTCTCACACACCTGTAGATGGATTTTAATTTTTTATTTGGATCCTAACTTGCCTGTAAGTCTGGTCCTGGCAGTCGACGGTTGATGGTTAGGATGGGTACAGCGACACCGTCAGCAGACACACACTCCGGGCGGAAACAATCGGTCATGTTGATGGGACAGTCGAAACACGCGCGACTCATACTGTGGTAATCCTGTAAGTTGAACCTGTACTGGCAGGTCCTCGTATCCCCGGCCACACACTCCCTCTCACACTCATGGGCCGCCCCTGTCAGGTGAAAAATAACAGTCTTTAAGGGTCTTTATATGATGTAAGCAGTTAGTGCAATCCCACCTATGTAGATGCTCCTCTACCCTGAACGTGTAACACCATATTGTGTGGAGGTGTTAGCTATATTTAAGTATATTATTGCTATCTATTTAAGTATAAACCGACCTGTTAGCGTTGCCACAAGGAGAAGACCGAGTCCACACGCCAAGGACTTCATGTTGCTTGAGGTCGACGTGCCAGTCTCTATTTTCGACTCGTAGACCTTCCTACTCCTTGACTGTAGATGAGAGATGAATTTATTTTCTTTTATGTCTTGTATGAAGATGTCAAATGAGTATGATAAATGAGAGGGAAGGTAGGAGGAGAAGTGTCTTGGGTGAATCTTGCACACACTGGTGCACAGGTTCTGACGCAAACAGCCGCCGTCTCTGGTATATATACCCACTCCACCCCCATGAATCATGCTAGATACTGTGTGATGCACACGAGGGTGACATCAAGGACGTTCTTCTGAATTTTATTTTCTATATGGACAGCAGATGTTACACTCCCAGACGATGTCGCACTTATAACAGATGTCTTAAGGCAGGTATTCAGGTCACAAAAGACATCACACTCCCAGAAGATTTGCCTTAACTCATTTATCTAATGGCCACCCACTAGAGGTGGCCATGCCGAGGTAAGGAAGCCAGTGCCCTGTGTAGGATCCCTCCAATTTCCTTGGTAATTTTGGCAAGGGTTGTTTTGAAGCCCAGTTACGTCTACTCGTGTTGGTGGTGTGTGACATCACAAAGAGGTGTCCTGGGTTCACGTTTTTCATTCCCTTTCAAGATTTTAAAAGTTTCAATAAGATTTGCCCTATTGTGCCTTGTCTGAAATGTTGTTCGTCCTAAAGCCCTCACTCTACTTTGGTAATCGAGATGACGCAGTTCCCTTATCTAGGGTCTAGGTCCTTCTGGGGTTAGGGTTTCCATGTCTGTATACAATACTCCAGGTCGAAAAGTACTTGAGATTTGTACAGATGAAATAGCATTTTCATATATTTGTATTTGAGGGTACTATTATAATTTCAGTTTGCTTTCCTCACTGCTGCCCCCACCTGTTGGGCCGCCTTCAGTGAATGATATAACACAACACCAAGATCTTTCTCCTTGTCGACAGTGTTAGTAGCAGACTAGTTGTGTTAAGGGTTGTTGTACCTACGTGCAGAGTCCTTGTATTAAGTAATGTTAAAGAGCCTCTGCCAGTCTGGGGACCTTGTTAACAGCTCGTGCTGATTGTTGCTGACGTCATCTTGACTTGCTACCTTCCCAAATATCTTCATTTTGGGTAAATTATACTGAGTGAATTTTGGTTATTTATTCACAAAAATCCTCATAACAGTTCCTATTGATTCATCATGGTCAGTGCAGCTAAACAGTGTACATGGACAGTGCAGGTATACAAACAGTGTACATTACGTGAGACTGACATAAGTACCGGGGAGAGAGACCAGCTGAAGGAAGATAAGGCTGTATTACCCTTCTCCTCTACCACCTAACGCCTCACCCCCTCCTTCCCTACCTTCCCTCTTCCTGCTCCCTCCTTCCCTCCTCTATCCTACCTTCCCTCCTTCTCTCTTTCCCTCCCTCCATCTAACCTTATTTATCAATATATTCAACACATTCACTTTTTCAGAGTCGATAGAAAGTTGACGTGACGTATTTCCCAGCAATCTAGAATTTGTTACTTTCTTGAATTTATGGCCAATGACTTATTGAGGATATAATTCAGGGATTTGTTCATATATCTACGTAAGTTAGGTTTATGGGGTAAGTTCCTAGGTTAATACTATACGATGGTGGGATATGTGTTTATGTATATGTGTGTACAGATGGTTATAGTGTGTTTATGAACATTTCGCGTAATGTGTTTAGGAGATTGTATTCAAAGAGTTAAGTTATCGTAATCATGTTATCGTTCTCAATGGGTTAAGTTATCGTATTCAAGGGGTTAAATCATCGTAATTAAAGAGACAAACTGAGACACCATATTACATAAACTATAGACCATCTATCGTGAGTGAATCCATTATTTCCTTTTTTTTATTCCAAGGAAGACATAAATAATAATAAAAAGGAAATCTTACACTGGATGGGAACGAGTGTACACAATTATCAAAAGACGTAATATTTCGCCTTAAGAGTCAATTATTAACTTCGCATCTAGCTTGTCGTGAAGGAAAACGAAGCTTAAAAACATAAAGAAAAGTATAAATAATAAAATGAGGTCAATGGTTGTTTTGGGGCGTCATTGTGAGTCTTAGAAAAATGGGTTATCTCTCTTTTGTTGCCAGAGGTATGTACTGTCAAGGCGGTGTTGGGGGTAGTGCAATGATGAGAGTAAACACCTGTGTGGTTCATGGGGTAGAGGGAGGAGGAAGAATGTGATCTGGTGGAAGGGGGGAAGAGGATGGAGGGAAGAAGGGCGTGTAAGAAAAGAGGGAGTGATATGATGGAAGAGGGAAAGGAGGGTGTTAGAGCAAGTGGGAGGAAAACACGAGAGAGAGGGACAGTCCCACTCTCACGAAAGGAGGGAGGGGGGAGGGGGTGGTGAGAAGGGTGCCTGGGTATTCCTAATGGAGAGAGAGAGAGAAAAAAAAAAAAAAAGGGGGGTTGCTTGCAATACATCGACCCCATAAATCCACTTCATGACACAGATAATAATTTCGATAAGGGAAGAACGAAACAAATGAAAGGAGAACGACAATTAAAGGGTGAATGTACTCAGGGGTAGAATGAGAGCTAAGAGAATGGAAATACTTACTGGAAAGGAATAATTATAAGTCATAGTGATTTGTATGTGAAGAGAAGTAGAGGAGGTAGAGGGGACACTACAGCAAACTACGACACACTACAGCGAACTACGACACACTACAGCGAACTACGACACACTACAGAAACTACGACACACTACAGCGAACTACGACACACTACAGCGAACTACGACACACTACAGCAAACTACGACACACTACAGCGAACTACGACACACTACAGCGAACTACGACACACTACAGCGAACTACGACACACTACAGCAAACTACGACACACTACAGCGAACTACGACACACTACAGCGAACTACGACACACTACAGCGAACTACGACACACTACAGCAACTACGACACACTACAGCGAACTACGACACACTAAAGCGAACTACGACACACTACAGCGAACGACACACTACAGCAAACTACGACACACTACAGCGAACTACGACACACTACAGCGAACTACGACACACTACAGCGAACTACGACACACTACAGCAAACTACGACACACTATAGCGAACTACACACACTACAGCAAACTACGACACACTACAGCGAACTACGACACACTACAGCAAACTACGACACACTACAGCGAACTACGACACACTACAGCGAACTACGACACACTACAGCGAACTACGACACACTACAGCAAACTACGACACACTACAGCGAACTACGACACACTACAACAAACTATGACACACAACAGCGAACTACGACACACTACAGCGAACTACGACACACTACAGCAAACTACGCACACTACAGCAAACTACAACTTACTGCAGCATAATCATTGTCAGACAAAAATCCAATGGGCCTTCCTCATGGTGACTAGATATTCATGAGGAAGAACCGTAAATTATACTCACTACACCGGCGGGTAGGGGGAGGGAGGGTGGCAGTAGGGTTTCGTACGGGTGTTCAATTGGATGACGTCAACATGGGTGAGGCTCGCCATCGTAATTCCTTTGTTTCTCGTTTGGAAACTTCTGAAAACTGAGCACCAGATCGAAGGCAAAATAACCATATTTACCCTTGTGATGACACACACACACACACGCGCACACACATGCCTGACGGTAATATAATTGAGAAAGGAGTTAGAATTAACAACTGGGCATCCACTCTACAAACTGAATTAGTTGCCATACTCACGGTGATTAAATTCATTGAAACCACTGTTACTGACAGTCTCATCATCACTGACTCTCTATCCTCACTACTTGCCCTTGGTACCCTCGACTCAGGTTGTCACGCTCTTGTCTCTGAAGCCAGACACAAATATGCGTGCCTGTTGACCGGGGTGTCAGGGTCAAACTGTTGTGGATCCCTCTCATAGGCCTCATAAAACATGACAGAGTTGATGCCTCGCCAAACTCGCGTCTAACAAAGACACCGTTGAATACAATTTGGGTCTGTCAAAAAGAACCCTTAAAACTGTAATTAGGAAAGAACTTATTGATGAGTTTGACGCAAGTAGACAAGTGCAAACAGGCACTAGTCGATCCATAGGTTACCATGATGAGATGTATCAAGTGAAACATGTATATGGAGCAAGTAACAAGATCACTAGATTACAAGATGTTGTAACCGCTAGATTAAGGTTAGGATATAAGTACCTTTGGCAGTATGTTCTCAAGCAGATGTAAACAAAACTAATGTAAAAGTGTGTGGCCATACATATGGCCACACACTTGAACACTACGTCCTCGACTGTGTGAAGATAGAACCTTTAGGACAGGCCACACACTGTGTGTGAAATGGCACAACACTTCATCTCATGGCAAGATAGCCGACATATTAAGATTGTATCCACTTTTTTGCACTTAGTAACTATATCAATTCTCATGTACAGAACCAAATACGCAATGCTTGAATACCTCCCACGTAAATGTGAATAACAAAGTGTGAGGCCAGACATACTGCCTCACACGCCTGTATCACGCATTTGTGAATAAGTTACCCTTTATGTATAGAACTAAACAAATAATGTAAATGAAATACTGTGTAACTTTCAGTGCCATAATATCCTGACAACGGGGGTTAATTATTATGACCCTTTGTAAACCCTACTCTGTAATCGTTTTGCTCTACCGCTCACAGGATGAGTGTGGGGTGCACAATAAAGTAGCCGCTGTAAGTGGCAAAATCAAATCAAATCAGTATTTCCTGTCCTTCACTATGCCACAACAAAATTAAAACATTTCAGAATCAGGGAACTTTGTGTGTGAGAGGTAACAGAGGGTGACGTTCCCACTAGATTTCACAGGGTGTGTTGTGTTGCTGTGGGGATCGTGAGAGGGTGAGAGCACGAAGAGGGAGTGTGATGACAAGACGCAAAACTATGGTCGACATGTGTATTTGCGTGCATGTTTGTCTGTTTGTGTGTGTGGTTGCGTGTGTGTCTCTGTCTGAATCTCTGTATCTGTGTGTATTTAGTAAGAAAAATTACATACACATTTCAAAACAACTTCACTTTGTTTTTGTTCAATTGTAATTTCTTCAAACACACATTAGCGACCATTTGCTCTTTCGTCTTTAATGAAGAACGACACACAACTGACTATCCTGGGACACATCGTAAGAAAACACTAAGTTGGTAAATGTTTTGAAGTTTAGTGTAAAAATAGTTAAATTAAACATTATAGAACACAACATAGAATTTTAACACAGAAAATATATTAATTCAATAAACCAGATCTGCATTACTAAGACGTTATTGAATAAAGAGTTGAATTGTCACTGTTTCCAAGATTATGAGTTTTATATCGTTATGCTTTTGTTTTTCACTTCACATTTTATATATTAAGCATTAAATATAATACAAATAAGACAAACATATAATATTAACCATTTATTCATATCATTATCATTAGAGTCTTTATTATACAACATAAACCCAATAAACAAAGTGCCGTTTTCTTTTATACTAAGTTGCAAATCATAGAAAACGTTAAACTAGGCTACTAAGCCGAACTGAAGGGATGGAGGAAATTTTATTGGGGTAAAGGAAAGGGGGGTCCTACAGGTCAGGTGTGATGAGAGAGGGTTCCTACAGATCACGCGCGAAGGAAGGAGGTCCTACAGGTTAGGTGTGATGGAAGGGAGGTCCTATAGGTTCCTACAGGTCAGGCATGAAGGAACCACAAGTAGGGAAGCCTTGAGGGACGGGCGGCAGGTCCTCAGGTTCACCAACGTGTAGGACAGCAGCCATCCCGACCTCAGAGTGGAAAGACAAGTGGCAGTGCATCAGCCACCAACCTGAAGGAGAAACAAGCAGGTCATCTTAAGACGTGTGTGTGTGTGTGTGTGTGTGTGTGTGTGTGTGTGTGTGTTTTAATCCTCTCACTCAAGCTAGTCATTGACAAGTTCTCACCAGGTGTGTCTGCTGTGAACCTGACGATGGTGTAGCCTCCGTCAGGGATGGTGACTGAATCCTTTTTGATGGCGTCCTTCAACTTACGTCTAATGCGTCCAGCAGCATCTAGGGCCGCTACCTCAGACGCTGAAGTGATACTAAGTGATGGAGAAATTCGGATGGAATTAGTTGATAGTTTGGATGATAAAACAGCGTCATTCAGTATATGATTATTTTATATTAGCTATGATAACTAATCTTAAATAAATATTATTTTGGTGTTTGATTTAATGTTAAATTTAGTAATTAACTTTGATTTATTGTGGTAAATTTTTATTACAATGATTTATTATATTAAGTTGGGTTAGACTGATTTATTGTTAGTTTATGGTTTGGAGTCTTGCCCCTTCCTTACCCTGATGCCTCCTTTCTTACCCTGATGCCTCCCTCCCACCCCTGATGCCCCCTTCCTCTACCCTGATGCCCCCCTTCCTACCCTCCCTGATGCCTCCTTTCCCTACCTCCTGATGCCCCTTCCTTACCCTGATGCCTCCTTCCTTACCTCCTGATGCCTCTCCTTACCCTCTTCTGATGCCTCTCCTTTTCTTACCCTCCTGATGCCTCCTCCACCCTGATGCCCCCCTTCCTTACCCTGATGCCCCCTTCCTTACCCTGATGCCTCCCTTCCCTACCCTGATGCCCCCTTCCTCACCCTGATGCCTCTTTCTTACTCCTGATGCCTCCTTCCCTACCCTGATGCCCCTTCCTACCCTGATGCCTCCTTTCTACCCTGATGCCCTCCTTACCCTGATGCCCCCTTCCTACCCCTGATGCCCCCTTCCTACCCTGATGCCTCCTTCCTACCCTGATGCCCCTTCCTACCCCTGATGCCTTTCCTACCCTGATGCCCCCTTTCTACCCTGATGCCTCCTTCCTTACCCTGGTGCCCCCTTCCTTACCCTTGATGCCTCCTTCCACCCTGATGCCCCCCTTCCTACCCTCCTGATGCCCCTTTCCTACCCTGATGCCTCCTTCCTACCCTGATGCCCCCTTCCTACCCTGATGCCTCCTCTTTCTACCCCTGATGCCCCCTTTCCTTACCCTGATGCCTCCTTCCTTACCCTGATGCCCCTTCCTACCCTGCTACCCCCTTCCCCTACCCTGATGCCTCCTCCTTACCCTGATGCCTCCTTCCTTACCCTGATGCCCCTTTCTACCCTCTGATGCCCCTCCCTACTCCTGATGCCCCTTCCTACCCTGATGCCCCCCTTCCTACCCCTGATGCCTCCTTCCTTACCCTGATGCTCCCTCCTACCCTGATGCCCCTCTCCCACCCTGATGCCTCCCTTCCTACCCTGATGCCTCCTTCTACTCCTGATGCCTCCTTCCTTACCCTGATGCCCCTTCCTTACCCTGATGCCCCTTCCCTACCCTGATGCCCCCTCCCTACCCTGATGCTCCCTCCTACCCTGATGCCCCCTCTCCTTACCCTGATGCCCCTTCCCTACCCTGATGCTCCTTCCTTACCCTGATGCCCCTTCCCACCCTGATGCCCCCTTCCTACCCTGATGCCCCCTTCCTTACCCCTGATGCCCCCTTCCCTTACCCTGATGCCCCCCTCCTACCCTGATGCCTCCCTTCCTACCCCTGATGCCCCTCCCTACCCCTGATGCCCCCTCTTCCTACCCTGATGCCCCCTTCCTACCCCTGATGCCCCTTCCTACCCTGATGCCTCCCTCTCACCCTGATGCTCCCTCCTACCCTGATGCCCCCTCCTACCCTGATGCCCCCCTTCTACCCTGATGCTCCTTCCTTACCCTGATGCCCCCTTCCTACCCTGATGCCCCTTCCTACTCCTGATGCCCCTCCTACCCCTGATGCCTCCTTCTTCCCCTACCCTCTGATGCCTCCTTCCTACCCTGATGCCCCCCCTTCCCACCCCTGATGCCTCCTTCCTACCCTGATGCTCCCTTCCTACCCTGATGCCCCCTTTCTACCCTGATGCCCCCTTCCTACCCTGATGCCCCCTTTCTACCCTGATGCCTCCCTTTCTTACCCTGATGCCCCCTTCCTACCCTGATGCCCCCTTCCTCACCCTGATGCCCCCTTCTTACCCTGATGCCCCTTCCTTACCCCTGATGTCCTCCCACCCTGATGCCTCCTTCCTACCCTGATGCCCCCCTCCCACCCTGATGCCCCTCCCTACCCCTGATGCCCCTTCCTACCTCCTGATGCCCCTCCACCCTGATGCCCCCCTCCTACCCTGATGCCTCCTTCCTACCCTGATGCCCCCTTCCTTATCCTGATGCCTCCTTTCCTACCCTGATGCCCCCCTTCCTCCCTGATGCTCTCCTTTTCCCTACCCTGGTGCCCCCTTCCTACCCTGATGCCCCCTCTTCTACCCTGATGCCCCTTCCTTATCCTGATGCCCCTTCCTACCCCTGATGCCCCCTTCCTTACCCCTGATGCTCCTTCTACCCTGATGCCTCCTTCCCACCCTGATGCCTCCTTCCTTACCCTGATGCCTCCTTCCTACCCCTGATGCCCCTTTCTACCCTTCCTGATGCCCCCTTTCTACCCCTGTGCCCCCCTTTCTTTACCCTGATGCCTCCTTCCTTACCCCTGATGCCCCTTCCTTACCCTGATGCCCCTTTCTACCCTGGTGCCTCCTTCCTACCCTGATGCCTCCTTCCCTACCCTGATGCCTCCTCCCTCCCCTGGTGCGCCCCTCTCTACCCTGATGCCCCTTTCTACCCTGATGCCCCCTTCCTATCCTCCGATGCCCCTTCCTACCCCTGATGCCCCCTTTCTACCCTGGTGCCCCCCTTTCTTACCTCTGATGCCTCCCTTCCTACCCTGATGCCTCCCTTCCCCTACCCTGATGCCTCCCTTCCTACCCCCTGGTGCCCCCTTCCTACCCTGATGCCCCCTTTCTACCCTGATGCCCCTTTCCCTATCCTGATGCCCCCTTCCCTACCTCCTGATGCCCCCTTTCTCCCCTCCTGGTGCCCCCTCTACCCTGATGCCTCCTTCCTTACCCTGATGCTTCCCTACCTCCTGATGCCTCCCTTCCTACCCTGATGCCCCTTTCTACCCTGATGCCCCCTTTCACCCTCTGATGCCCCTTTCCCCTATCCTGATGCCCCTTCCCTTACCCCTCTGATTCCCCCCTTTCTACCCTGATGCCCCTTTCTACCCTGATGCCTCCTTCCCTACCCTGATGCCTCCTTCCTTACCCTGATGCCCCCTTCCTTACCCTGATGCCTCCTTCCTACCCTGGTGCCCCCTTCCTACCCCTGATGCCCCCTTTCTACCCTGATTCCCTTTCCTATCCTGATGCCCCCTTCCCCTACCCTGATGCCCCCTTTCTTACCCTGATGCCCCCCCTCTACCCCTGATGCCCCCTTTCTACCCTGATGCCTCCTTCCTACCCCTGATGCCTCCTTCCTACCCTGATGCCCCCTTCCTTACCCTGATGCCCCCTCTTCCTTACTCTGGTGCCCCTTCCTTACCCTGATGCCCCTTCCTTACCCTGATGCCTCCTTCCTACCCTGATGCCCCCTTCCTCCACCCTGATGCCCCTTCCTTACCCTGTGCCCCCCTTCCTTACCCTGATGCCCCCTTTCATACCCTTCTCCTGATGCCTCTCTTCTTATCCTGATGCCTCCTCCCTACCCTGATGCCTCCTTCCTACCCTGATGCCTCCCTCCCACCCCTGATGCTCCCTCCTTACCCTGATGCCCCCTCCTTACCCTGATGCTCCCTCTCCTTACCCTGATGCCCCCTTCCTACCCCTGATGCCTCCTTCCCTACCCTGATGCCCCTCCTTACCCTGATGCCCCTTCCTACCCTGATGCTCCCTCCCTACCCTGATGCTCCCCCTTCCCTACCTCCTGATGCCCCCTCCCACCCTGATGCCTCCTTCCTACCCTGATGCCCCCTCCCACCCTGATGCTCCCTCTCCTACCCTGATGCCCCCTCCTACCCCTGATGCCCCCCTCCTACCCCTGATGCCCCTCCTACCCTGATGCCCCCCTCCCTACCCCTGATGCCCCTCCTACCCTGATGCCCCCTCCCTACTCCTGATGCCCTCCTTACCCTGATGCTCCCTTCCTACCCTGATGCTCCCTCCTACCCTGATGCTCCCTTCCTTACCCTGATGCCTCCTACCCCTGATGCCTCCTTCCTTACCCTGATGCCCCCCTCCCCTTACCCTGATGCTCTCCCACCCTGATGCCCCTCCTTACCCTGATGCCCCTCTCCCACCCCTGATGCCCCTCCTACCCTGATGCCCCCTCCCACCCTCTGATGCCCCTCCCCACCCTGATGCCCCCTCCTACCCTGATGCCCCTCCTTACCCCTTCTGATGCCCCTTCCTACCCCTGATGCCCCCTCCTACCCTGATGCCCCCTCCCACCCTGATGCCCCTCCTACCCCTGATGCCCTCCTTACCCTGATACCCTCCCTACCCCTGATGCCTCCTACCCTGATGTCCCCTCCTACCCTGATGCCCCCTCTCCTACCCTGATGCCCTCCCACCCTGATGCCCCCTCCTACCCTGATGCCCCTCCTTACCCTGATGCCCCCTCCCTACCCTGATGCCCTCCCACCCCGATGCCCCTCCTTACCCTGATGCCCCCTCCTACCCCTGATGCCCTCCTTACCCTGATGCCCCCTCCCACCCTGATGCCCCTCCTTACCCCTGATGCCCCTCCTTACCCTGATGCCTCCTTCCTACCCTGACCCCTCCCCTACCCTGATGCCCCTCCTTACCCCTGATGCCCTCCTACCCTGATGCTCCCTCTTACCCTGATGCCCCTCCTTACCCTGATGCCCCTCCTACCCTGATGCCCCCTCCCACTCCTGATGCCCCCTCCTCCTTACCCTGATGCCCCCTCCTTACCCTGGACGTTTCACCCAGCATGACTCACCTGCCGAGGCGCCCATGGCCACCACATAAAAGTTGTAACCGTGTAGGTGAAAGGGGTGGCCTTCGTCACCTAGCTACCTCATCCACCAACACCAGCTCCACCGTCTCCCCCAGCGCCACCTCCAACACGTAGGTACAGCTGCAGAAGTCCCCATTACAGTGTATTGGCTGACGAGAATAATAAAACAAAGAAAACTAAAAGGAAATTCAATCCTTCACTTCTCGAACAAAGGAAATAATGAATGCTTTATTTCAATCCCATAAGACTACCATTGATAAAAATAAGTTATTATAATTCTAGGAGGACGTTCCATTGTATATAGTATTACAGGACACATGATAACAAGGATAAGACTGCTGACCTGGCCATAATAACAGAGGGAGGGGTGTGGGACGTCAGTTTGGGAGAGGAGGTGAGGCCGGGAGCTTGAAGGTGATGTGGTTGAACTGCGGGGTGCTTAACTTCCACTTCCGAGGCACTGTAGAGAGACCGAGAGTGTTGTACTGGCGTGAAGGAACATCTCAGTGATGATGGGGTGTATAAGGGCGGGGGTTCTATCAGTAGTAGAGCATTTGTGTGTCATCTGTGGTGTGGTGTGAGGGGCTTGGGTCATGATTCTTCAGGTGATCATCAGAATGTATCGCTTATAGTTTAGTTATTTATAAAGCATTGGACACCTTGGTCTGGGAGAGTCGTTATGTTGATGGAGCCCAAGTGACAGAGGCTGACCTTACTGAGCACTGCTGAACGTGACAAACATCTGGGCAAAACACAAAAACACTTAGCAGAAGCAGAGTTATAGTTTTTGAATTATATCATTAGCGCCGCTCGCCCAGTTTGAAAGATTCACCACAGACTTTTAAGTTAGTCTGGGCAATTATATGGTCAGGTCAGGTGTCAACTCGTCCCCTACCAACTCCTACACATTCCTGGTTGGTGGTAGAACACGCAAAACGGTCGCCTGTCATCAGTATACCACGACTATTAAGCTATATCAGTCGGTGTCAAGTTGTATTTGTCTGTGAGGCCAAATATCGTCCCTCCCTCATAAAATCATGGATCCGCCTCTGTCTGTTTGTGTCCGAGCCGTATCATTGTCAGTGGGCTTGGTTCATATATTTCCCTGAAGACGGCGTGAGTTGCTCCTCCTCCCCCGTATGCGGAGGAGGTGCAGTTTCTTGCAATATCACCTAAGCAGAGTCTTAGTGCAATCCACTATCTGAGACCTGTCCTCGGAGCCTGGAGGTGATGGCAGGTTAATGTATGGTCACAGACTCAGTGTGGACTACGGAGGTCAGTGTAAGGTTGGTACCCGGTGCGTACACTCGGATTTACGTTAGACCCGGAGTTCATGAGGACAAATACAGTGTGCTACATTCTCACTCCCCCGAGACACTCGGTTGAGGCGCCTCGTCCAGTAAGTAAGGAATTATTGTGATTATTGCCACTGAGGCGCTGTCTTATTACACATATCAGTATTCTGGATCCCACCTAGCGATGCTCAGCCGCCATCTTGTTTGTTTACATGTGTTACTGTGATTATTATTTTACCTATAACTAATCCTATCTCTGTCAGGCCACACTTGTCTTTCAGCCTTCTTACATATCAAACTAACGGTAATGCATCAGGTATATATCCTTTGTTTCTATAGATTCACTAGCACCTGTGCCTGGTTGTTGTACACAGACTTTCATTACGCCCAGACTCCTCCAGTACAAACACACACACGATATAGACACAGTAATGTTTGTCATCTTACCGGTGTTGAGGGGATAGAGGTCAGGGTTGAAGAGGTGCGTGTTGTTGACAAAGTTGAAGTTGAAGGAGAGTGTGAATTGCTTGTCGACGTCTTCCTTCAAGATGCTGGGACAGAGGGCGTCTAGTTCGACCATAGTGACCTCCTCCTTGGCAGCACCACCTGAGTTGAAAGGATTCACCACCTGGGGGAAAGAACAGGTGGGTGATCGAGCGCCTGGCTCAGATGGTACAGTAGCCACTCAATAGGATGTTTATGTATGTCATTCACTGCCCTCACACACACACACACGTCTCCAAAACACTAACATATTAACAATAAACCCCAACTATGATACCTTAAGGAATATAATGACTCGCCTAAAGGTAACACCGACCACAATACAGTACAGTACTTACAACACCTGGCGGGTAGGTGGCAGTATACGTGAGGTGAGAGGCAGGGAGGAGGTCTGGGGCTCCCTCGTACCTCATCACGGCTCCCTGCACACACTCTCTCGGTCTATTGGAGATAAAAGACTGATTTGCATACAAGGATTACCTGTAGCCTCTTAGTTTATTTCACTTGATTAAACCCCCTAATCCTACCTGAAGGGGGGGGGGGGTTACCTCCCTTTAATGTGTCTCCCTCACCTTCACTTCCCGCCCTTAATGTGTGCTTTTGTCTCCCTTTCATCTCACTCCCTTAACCCCTTCAATACGATGACTTAATCCATCGATTATGATAACATCGTACTGAAAGGTTAAGTCATCGTACTAAAGGAATTAATGTATCTTCCAGACCCCTCTCTAATGCCTCTACCCTCCAGTCCCCCCCAGCCTCTCTCCTCAGCCCTCCTCTACCCTCCAGTCCCTCCCTTAATGCCTCTCTCTCCCTCCAGTCCCTCCCTAATGCCTCTACCCTCCAGTCCCCTCCCTAAATGCCTCTCTCTACCCTCCAGTCTCCTCCCTAAATGCCTCTCTCCCCTCCAGTCCCCTCCCTTAATGCTCTCTACCCAGTCCCTCCTTAATGCCTCTTTACCCTCCAGACCCCTCCTTAATGCCTCTCTCTACCCTCCAGACCCCTCCCTAATGCCTCTACCTCCAGTCCCTCCCACCTCTCTACCCTCCAGTCCCTCCCAATGCCCTCTCTACCCTCCAGACCCTCCTAGCCTCTCCCCTCCAGTCCCTCCCATGCCTCTCTCCCCCTCCAGTCCCTCCCAAGCCCCTCTCCCCTCCAGTCCCTCCCAATGCCTTCTACCCTCCAGTCCCCCATTAATGCCTCTCTACCCTCCAGTCCCCTGCCTAATGTCTCTACCCTCCAGTCCCCTCCCAATGCCTCTCTACCCTCCAGTCCCTCCCTACGCCTCTCTCCCTCCAGTCCCTCCCCACGCCCTCTCTACCCATCCCCATATGCTCTACCCTCCAGTCCCTACCCACCTCCAGAGCCTCTCTACCTCCAGCCCCTCCCTTAATGCCTCCTCTCTACCCTCCAGTCCCCCCTTATGCCTCTCTACCCTCCAGTCCCTCCCTATGCCTCTCTACCCTCCAGCCCCTCCCTAATGTCTCTACCCTCCAGTCCCTCCCCAATGCCTCTCTCTACCCTCCAGTCCCCTGCCTTAATGTCTCTCTCTACCCTCCAGTCCCCCCCATGCCTCTCACCCTCCAGTCCCCATTAATGCCTCTCTCCCTCCAGTCCTCCCCAATGCCTCTCACCCTCCAGTCCCCCCCAATGCCTCTCTACCCTCCAGTCCCCATTAATGCCTCTCTCCCCTCAGTCCCCCCAATGCCTCTCTACCCTCCAGTCCCTCCCAATGCCCTCTCTACCTCCAGTCCCTCCCAGCCTCTACCTCAGCTCACCTCGTCCCCAACCTCTCTACCCTCCAGTCCCTCCTTAATGTCTCTCTCTACCCTCCAGTCCCCTCCCTTACTGTACTATAAACTCACACAGCTTTACATACCCACAGTCCACAAGGCCAGTAACCCTGATCCAGTAGTTATCAATGGGTTGGTCAGCCGTCAACACCACGTCGAACCTTTCACCTGGCCGGGAGAGAGAGATCCCATTCAACACTTGTATTATAAGGATGTGTTACCTTAGGCATATTGCTAGAGTAAGTCGTGAGCGTTTTCCGTCTATGCTCACTTTAACACCTTTTACAATTCGTCAAAGTCAACAAAATAGTTCGTCTTCATTGCTTCGCCTCCGAGAGATAACACAGGTGGTCTAGTTATCACAGAGAGAAGAAAATGGGACCATTAAATTGAAGACTAAAACAACATAAACTAAACTCAATTCACCTATAACTAAACAAATGTCTTACATCACCTGACCATCCCACACCAACTTATTTCACCTATAGATTTGGGAGGATGGGGTTAGGTTAGGTTAAATTATTTTAGGCTATTAATGTTAACGTAATTAATCTTCAGGTGAAATAAGCTCGGGGTGGTCAGGTGATCCTTAGTATAGTGACCGGCCATAGGTTGTGCACTTTACCTGAGTGGATAACGAGGGATTTAGCGGTGAGGGGAACGATCTCTTGGCCGTCAGTAGCGATGACAGTAAGGTAATGATCGTCGACACTGACAGTCATGGGGCAGTTGAGAGCCGCGGCGTTGATGAGACGCAGACGGTGACGTAAGCCGGGTGTTACCTTCACCACCTCCAGGGGCGTCGGCTGTGCCTCTACGCTCTCAGCCTGTTAAGTACCAGGATATGATATCCCATTAGTTCCCCCGCAGCAACTGTGGAGGCATTATTTAAGTCCTGGACGCCGTGGTGTTGTACGAGCTAAAATAGTGAGGAACGAACTTACAAAAAATGAGTTGTCTTTTCGCCTCTGTTACGAGCATGCATACACACACGTTAAGTAACTCTTATGACAGCTTAAATTGAAAACCGATCACTATGCTTGATATTGAAAGAAAATGATGCAGTTATCGCTTCATTCGTATCGTTTTCTAAGATGAATGTTCGTTTTCTTTCACAATATTATTTTCCTTAAGCCCCATAATCGCTTTGATAATTAACAACTTGTTTTTTTACGATAGTCTGTACAATTCTAAGACATCTTTCTTCTATGAAATTTTCGTCGCTAATCACATATAACTGAGATATTTAATTTCGTATTTTAATTGTTTAGTTAGGTTAGGTTAAGTCTAGTTAGGTTTCTTTTATCCAATCTATGTTTATCTGATGGGTTTTGATGTGTTTTGCATAATTTTTTGATTTCCTCCATCCTAAAACTCACGGTTCCTACTGGGGATCCCTAGATTGTCAAGAGCACAGGGTGATATCTCAATAACGAGTCATTTGCGACAGAAGTGTAGGTCAAACTCGGTTAAAACACATAAAAAACCACTGTAAATTCATCGTGTGGTATCCAAAGAGATTATGGACTTCAAGGAAAAATTTACCATTCTGTCTAGCAAGAGAAACAAATATGACAGACCTGAGCCGCGGAGTTCCTGCCCTTGCCGTTGATGAGGATGGTGGTGGCCAGGTCATCCGGTCCATTGTAGTTGTGGTCCATAAACTTTTCCAGAGCTGACTTGTGTAACCAATCTTGGAAGACGAGGACGTGGGCGGGATAGTCGATGTCATAAGCCCCGGCGTGTAGATCCTCTGCCTGTCGGACCACAAACGCCCCAAACACTCCCTCAGCGCGGTGTAGCCCTGGTTGGAGTGTTTGTTTACATGTGGTGCGTTATGGGATGTAATCGTATACAGCATCACATGTTTTAATTAGATCTTGAAATCATTTTGTGTGTCGCTGGCTGTGTCGACTTACCTGAGTGAGAGTGCCACCAGTGAGTGCCAGGTGTGCCAGCGATGAAGTCATAGCGGAAGATGCCACCCATGATGGGGCACTGGGTGATGAAGGGGACGCCATCGAAGTACTGGTAACCTCTCATGTGTTGACCGTGCCAGTGTATGGTCTCAGTGTCCGACAGCTGCCAGTTGTATACGTCTACCACCACCCTGTCCCCCTCACACACCTGTAGAGGGAGTCACGTGTTAGTACTCCACACACCACCACCCTGTCCCCTCACACACCTGTAGAGGGAGTCACGTGTTAAGACTCCACACCACCACCCCTGTCCCCCTCACACACCTGTAGAGGGAGTCACGTGTTAGTAAGACTCCACACCACCACCCTGTCCCCCCTCACACACCTGTAGAGGGAGTCACGAGTTAGTAAGACTCCACACCACCACCCTGTCCCCCTCACACACCTGTAGAGGAGTCACGTGTTAGTAAGACTCCACACCCCCACCCTGTCCCTCACACACCTGTAGAGGGAGTCACGTGTTAGTAAGACTCCACACCACCACCCTGTCCCTCACACACCTGTAGAGGGAGTCACGTGTTAGTAAGACTCCACACCACCACCCTGTCCCCTCACACACCTGTAGAGGGAGTCACGTGTTGTAAGACTCCCACACCACCACCCTGTCCCCCACACACCTGTAGAGGAGTCACGTGTTGTAAGACTCCACACCACACCCTGTCCCCTCACACACCTGTAGAGGGAGTCACGAGTTAGTAAGACTCCACACCACACCCTGTCCCCCTCACACACCTGTAGAGGAGTCACGTGTTAGTAAGACTCACACCACCACCCTGTCCCCACACACCTGTAGAGGGAGTCACGTGTTGTAAGACTCACACCACCACCCTGTCCCCTCACACACCTGTAGAGGGAGTCACGTGTTAGTAAGACTCCACACCACCACCCTGTCCCTCACACACCTGTAGAGGAGTCACGTGTTAGTAAGACTCCACACCACCACTGTCCCCCTCACACCTGTAGAGGGAGTCACGTGTTAGTAAGACTCCACACCACCACCCTGTCCCCTCACACACCTGTAGGGAGTCACGAGTTAGTAAGACTCCACACCACCACCCCGTCCCCCTCACACACCTGTAGAGGGAGTCACGTGTTAGTAAGACTCCACACCACCACCCCTGTCCCTCACACACCTGTAGAGGAGTCACGTGTTAGTAAGACTCCACACCACCACCCTGTCCCCCTCACACACCTGTAGAGGGAGTCACGTGTTAGTAAGACTCCACACCACCACCCTGTCCCCTACACACCTGTAGAGGGAGTCACGTTAGTAAGACTCCACACCACCACCCTGTCCCTCACACACCTGTAGAGGGAGTCACGAGTTAGTAAGACTCCACACCACCACCCTGTCCCCTCACACACCTGTAGAGGGAGTCACGTGTTAGTAAGACTCCACACCACCACCCTGTCCCCCCCACACACCTGTAGAGGGAGTCACGTGTTAGTAAGATACACACCACCACCCGGCCCCCTCACACACCTGTAGAGGGAGTCACGTTAGTAAGACTCCACACCACCACCCTGTCCCTCACACACCTGTAGGGAGTCACGTGTTAGTAAGACTCCACACCACCACCCTGTCCCCCTCACACACCTGTAGAGGGAGTCACGTGTTAGTAAGACTCCACACCACCACCCTGTCCCTCACACACCTGTAGAGGGAGTCACGTGTTAGTAAGACTCCACACCACCACCCTGTCCCCCCACACACCTGTAGGAGTCACGTGTTGTAAGACTCCACACCACCACCCTGTCCCCTCACACACCTGTAGAGGGAGTCACGTGTTAGTAAGACTCCACACCACCACCCTGTCCCCCCCACACACCTGTAGAGGAGTCACGTGTTAGTAAGGCTCACACCACCACCCTGTCCCCACACACCTGTAGAGGAGTCACGTGTTAGTAAGACTCCACACCACCACCCTGTCCCCCCACACACCTGTAGAGGGAGTCACGTGTTAGTAAGACTCCACACACACCCCGTCCCTCCCACACCTGTAGAGGAGTCACGTGTTAGTAAGACTCACACCACCACCCTGTCCCCCTCACACACCTGTAGAGGGAGTCACGTGTTAGTAAAATGCATTATAAAACTGTTTGCCCCCCCCCCCCTCTCTCTCTCTCTCGTATATCTACAAAGGTTCAATATTGATCAGGCCGGTTCGGCTCTTTTGTCCAATACAGTAAACAGTAGGAGCTGACCCACACGTCGTTGACGGTGTTTAGTGGAGGGAAGACACAGTCCCCACACGGGGTGCAGGTGAGGCCCAGCTGATGGCAAAGTGTACGGGGACAAGGGCGGCACAGGGACGAACGGAGGTGGCACAGAGACGAACGGAGGTGGCACAGAGACGAACGGGGGTGGTACAGGGACGAACGGAGGTGGCACAGAGACGAACGGGGTGGCACAGGGACGAACGGAGGTGGCACAGAGACGAACGGAGTGGCGACAGAGACGAACGGAGGTAGCACAGGACGAGGGCGGCACAGGGACGAACGGAGGTGGCACAGAGACGAACGGGGGTGGTACGAGACGAACGGAGGCACAGAGACGAACGGAGGTAGCACAGGACGAGGGCGGCACAGGGACGAACGGAGGTGGCACAGAGACGAACGGGGTGGCACAGAGACGAACGGGTGGCACAGACGAACGGAGGTAGCACAGGACGAACGGGGGTGGTACAGAGACGAACGGAGGTAGCACAGGGACGAGGGCGGCACAGGACGAACGGAAGTGACACAGAGACGAACGGGGTACAGGACGAGGGCGGCACAGGGACGAACGAGGGCACAGAGACGAACGGGGTGGCACAGGGACGAGGGCGGCACAGGGACGAACGGAGGTGGCACAGATACGAACGGGGTACAGGACGAACGGAAGTGGCACAGAGACGAACGGGGGTGGCACAGGGACGAGGGCGCAAGGGAAGAAAGAGGGTGGCACAGAGACGAACGGAGGTGGCACAGGGACAAGGGCGGCACAGGAACGAAAGAGGGTGGCACAGAGACGAACGGGGGTGGCACAGGGACAAGGGCGGCACAGGGATGAAAGAGGTTGGCACAGAGACGAACGGGGTAGCACAGAGACGAACGGGGTGGCACAGGGACAAGGGCGGCACAGGGACGAACGGAGGTGGCACAAAGACGAACGGGGTGGCACAGGGACGAACGAAGTGGCACAGAGACGAACGGGGGTGGCACAGGGACGAGGGCAGCACAGGGACGAAAGAGGGTGGCACAGAGACGAACGGAGGTGGCACAGGGACAAGGGCGGCACAGGAACGAAAGAGGGTGGCACAGACACGAACGGGGTGGCACAGGACAAGGGCGGCACAGGGATGAAAGAGGGTGGCACAGAGACGAACGGGGTAGCACAGAGACGAACGGGGGTGGCACAAGGACAAGGGCGGCACAGGGATGAAAGAGGGTGGCACAGAGACGAACGGGGTGGCAGGGACAAGGGCGGCACAGGAACGAAAGAGGGTGGCACAGAGACGAACGGGGTGCACAGGGACAAGGGCGGCACAGGGACGAACGGAGGTGGCACAGAGACGAACGGGGTGGCACAGGGACGAACGGAGGTGGCACAGAGACGAACGGGGGTGGTAGAGAGACGAGGGCGGCACAGGGACGAACGGAGGTGCAGAGACGAACGGCGGTGGCACAGAGACGAACGGAGGTGGCACAGAGACGAACGGGGGCGGCACAGGGACGAACGGAGGGTACAGAGACGAACGGGGGTACAGGACGAGGGCGGCACAGGACGAGGGCGGCACAGGGACGAACGGAGGTGGCACAGAGACGAACGGGGTGGCACAGGGACGAGGGCGGCACAGGGACGAAAGAGGGTAGAACAGAGACGAACGGAGGGTACAGAGACGAACGGGGTGGCACGGGACGAAACGGGGTGGCACAGGGACGAACGGGGTGGCACAGAGACGAACGGGGTGGCACAGGGACAATGGCGGCACAGGGCGAAAGAGGTGGCACAGGACGAGGGCGGCACAGGGACGAACGGGGTGGCACGGGGACGAACGGAGGCGGGGACGAACGAGGTGGCACAGAGACGAACGGGGTGGCACAGGGACGAGGGCGGGCACATGGACGAAAGAGGGTGGCACAGAGACGAACGGGGCGGCACAGGGACGAACGGAGGTGGCACAGAGACGAACGGGGGTGGCACAGGGACGGGGCGGCACAGGACGAAGGGGGTGGGACACAGGACAGACAGGGGCGGCACAGGGACGAACGGTGGCACAGAGACGAACGGGGTGGCACAGGGACAGACAGGGACACGGAGGTGGCACAGACAGACAAGAGACAAAGGGCGCACAGGGACGAAAGGGGTGGCACAGGACGAACGGAGGTGGCACAGAGACGAACGGGGGTGGCACAGGGACGAACGGGGGTGGCACAGGGACGAGGGCGGCACAAGGTCAATCAATGGTGACACAGGGAGGCACAGTAACGAATGGTAAAGACTTTCGGATAGTTACAACAGGTTCGTGAGGTTACAGGGAGTCGTGGTGTAGAGGGACCCAGAGTGAGGGAGAAAGATGTTAAATGAAACGATGACAGAGTATGTTAGATAACTGGGGCATCTTAATAGGACTCATATACAGATGGTGGACGTACTTACATGAATAGCTGGTCCTGGGAGCTGGCGGTTCACAGTGAGGAGCGGCCTACGTACACCATCTGCGGCCGCACACTCCTCCCGGGCACAGTCTTGGGGGTGATGTGGACACTGGTAGCAGGCGCGGCTCACTGTGTGGTACTCCTGCACCTGGAACTTGTACATACACGTGCGGTGGTCTCCCAACGCACACGGACGCTCGCATTCATGACATACACCTGAAAGAACACAATACGAGCCGTATAACAACTTGTATATTTGTGTCCACTGTCCTGTTAACGGCTCTATATATCTCAGTTAACTTTCAGAGAGCGTCAGACACCCGCTTTAGAGAAGATAAAGTGGAGTATAAACTAACTTGTTGTGATAAGAGCCAATAAACAGACGATACCAACGAGGAACATCATAATGGAGAAGAATCCTACAATTACTATATCCAGGCTGAGGGCTTAAGAGACGAGGCGCGATAGACCCTTCTGCATGTTGAAGCCAGCGGCCACTGATGACAACACCAGCATCAAGGTGTATATGTACTGATGACGTCGGCGTTATCCAAACATTGAACCTATAAAAATCACACGAGGAGATGACTACGCACATCCAGGGTCCTCTGTCTGTTGCAATGATCTATACGAGTGGAACCTTAATGTTTACTTTGCGCCAGAAGGTTAAATCACGACGTCTTCCCAGCGAGATAGAGCCGCCATATTGTTTACCCTTGCACTGTGTACACGTTATGTAAACACGGTATATTTCCTGGTCTACCTTAAGGCTTCAACTTCATAAATGAATAAGGAAAGTCATTATTTTCCTTCTTTGGTTAACATAAGACAATTACTATGATGATAATTTTGATGGTTATATTACATGGTTCCCGCGGCGGACACCCCCCCCCCCCCAAGTTAACCCAGTTGTTAATGGGTACCTAACTTTACATTTGAGGGAAGTTACGACGGTCGAGTGTCGTACCTACAGCTGCCTCATTGTGTACAATAAAAAGGTCTTTAGTGTGTTGAACATGATAGTGGTGTGTGGGAGGTGTTTGACAAGAGGTAAGATCAGGGCTTAAGGTTAATATTAGATCAGTGATAACATCTAGTACAGTACGGTAGAGCTCACCTGTTCTACCTGTTATCACCGCGGCCACAGAGAACTCTCCAAACATAACACACACAAACAACTCGTACGAATAATGACGTACTTACGAACACCGACAATGACGCAAGATCTAACAATGGGTGTGTTTTCCGGTAGCCATATATGTAAAGTGTAAACACCTATTGTTGCTGACACACTGAGGGGCCGCCTATTGTGACGCCCAATGCCATGTCTCCTGCTGGGGGAGGACAGCACACACACACACACACACACACATCTACACATAACACACACTCACACTACTACTGCTACCTTGCTCTCAATCTGTGATACAATGATATGAGTTATTAAGGATCTCACCTAGGTTGGTGAGTTGTGAGGTGACTAAAGAGGCCGACACCTGACCGGCAGTGTCGTTCACAGATGTTGCACATGTGGAGGGCTACATCTAGTGAGGGAGGGGTGGCGGCAACATTCTTCCGGCGTTGGCGCTCGTCTGCCTCGTTATGAAGTCGGGCTAACTCGAAAGTATTGACACCTTCTTGTGTGGTGATCCTTCAAGCGTTACCGTGTGGAGCAATCGTTTCGGTGAGGGGGTCGATTTGGCACTTTTTCAGGTTTGTCTTAAGACTATCCTTATACCTTTTCAGTTTCCCGCCAGCGTTACGTTTACTATTCGTTAGGTGACTGTAAAGTAGCTGCTTTGGCAGTCTACTGCCGTTAATGCGGGTAACATGGCCATTGCAGCGTAGTTGTTCATAGATAATAGTTGCCTCAATGCTCCTACAGTTGGTGTCAGCAAAAATACTGGCATGTGTTCTCTTGCCTTCCCAGCGAACTCGGAGGATGGAACGTAGACTACGTTGGTGAAAGTTTTCAAGTGCATTGATGTGTCTCCTGTATGTGACCCATGTCTCGTTGCCATATTGCAGGGTGAGGAGGACCACTACTCGATATACGTGTAACTTTGTCGATAATTTCAGCTCCCTACAACTGAAGACACTGTTTCGGAGTCCGCCAAAGGATTTAGATCCGGTGCTGAATATCTTACTTTTTACTTTTTACTTTTATCCTCTTCGCTTGGGCGATCGGTCACGTCTCTGATTACTTTTCCTTTTCATTTATCTTCTTCACAAAAAGATCGGCTCGCTAGCCGCCCGGGCGATCGGTCACGTCTCTGTCACGCACTGTTGGCAAATACCGGGCATGTACCGGTCAAGTCTTGTCTTGAAAGAGCTCACACTCGGTGCCGTCACAACACTCTCTGGTAGATTGTTCCAAGAGTTTACAACCCTCACTCCGAAAAAGTTTGCCCTCGCAGTTTTATGGACTTACGGCTCCTTCAATCTTGAGCTGTGACCCCTTGTGGGGCGAGCGTCCGCCAGCTCCAAGTAAGGACACTCAACTGAGTAGTGCCCCCTGAGATGCTTATACACCTCAACTAGGTCCTCCCTTGCCCGTCTGTAGTATAAGCTAGGCAAGTTCAGGCGCTCCAATCTCTCAGGGTAGCTGAGGTGCCGAAGTGCAGGCACCAGTTCTGGTGGCCCTCTGAACATTTTCAACCAACTGACACTCCCAAGCATATCTCGGGGACCAGACGGGGTGACAGTACTCCAGATGGGGAAGCACTTCACTCCTGAAGATCGTTACGAAGGACGGACCGTCTAGATATCTGAACGACCTTCTTATAAGACCCAATAATTTATTTGCCTGATTTACCTTCTTCTCGCAATGGCCCGAGAACTTCAGCTCATTGTCAACATACACACCTAGGTCCTTTTCACATACAGTCTCAACTAGTGCAGTTTCTTCATCCCGTTGGGACATACGATACGCCTCCTTGCCGTTGGTACGCCCCAGGTGCATCCTCTTACACTTCGTGACATTGAATCTCAGCAGCCATTCCTTCGACCATTCCTGGAGCCCACAGAGGTCCTTCTGCAGCTCTTCACAGTCCGCTTGGTTCTTAATTTCCCGAAATAACTTGGCGTCATCGGCAAACATTTGTATGGAGGAGTGTACAACGTCAGGCATGTCATTTCATCGATGTCCGTGGTGGTGGGCAGGTGGGAGCCGAGATACCAAAAGTGGGTAATATTAGAGAGGGTAGTACCGTTAAGCTGGATGGATGGTAGGAGTGTGGCTGAACCAGGGGCAGGCTGTGTGTGTGTGATTATTATCAGAACATTCAAACATGTAATGTATTTCGGCCTTATCCACCCTGAATTATATATATTTTCAAGACTGAAAGCTGAAACTTAGTCTTTATAATACTGTTTTCTACTTTTTGTGGATATCATGAAGATTAGGTCTACCTGCCCACTTGCTTTTGATGTTTTCTTAACTTATATTTTTCTACCACTTAAGTCCCTTATTTATGTTATTTCATTTACTGTACATCATGGTATTGCCTCTTCTTTTTATTTAAGGATCATCATTGTGGGTGAATAATTAAATATATAAATATATAAGCAGACAATGGTCTTATTTTTGTCTGTATATAAACCATAATCCGTAAATCATCAGTACGAGTTGGGCAAAAATACATGCATGTAGGCTATATTTATGCAATGGCTGCTAAGAATAAAAATGTAAATGTCTTATGACAGGAGTCTACGCTAAAGACAAGCTCGTTCACTAGACAACAGCACGTTTTCTATGATGACCTTAAATAGTTAAAATCAAGGAGGTTTAATGTAAGTTTAATATTGAACCTCCTTGGTTAAAATAGTTATGGTAAAAATAATTCCGTTCTCTGAATACAGCACCATGTACGTTTTCTATGGAAAGAAGCTTCTCGGGAGATGGCGCGGCAGTCAGGGGCTGAACGTTAACTGATTGTAGTACAAGTTTCTGTATATATTCCTTCCTTGGTATAACACACAATTGTGACGTCACCAGCAAGCCATTTGCATGAGTGACGCCGTGAGGGAAGGACGTGTTGTGACTGGCTCCTATGTGGTGATAAACGTGTTAGTATTTTTATATAAAGTTATTTAAACACAAGCTTATGTCGCTACTGTCCTCTGTGGTGAGTAAATTGTTGGTATTTTTAATCATAATTAAGTTGCATGTGATGTTAGAGAGTTGGTCAACCACCGCCATGGGAGTTTGTAGCAAGAAAATAATTCGTTGCCGTCGACGATTTGGTGAACTGACAAAAATTAATAGAGTTAATATTCGTTTTCGTCCTAATAGATATTTCAGATTTTTACCATTATCAGTAGGATTATTTTTTAGTTAGGAATTTATTTTCTTCTATGGCATTTCCTGGAAAAATGCATAATTTTTGTTAGGTTAGGTTAGGTTAGGGTAGTAGTTACATGGTAATAGGAGGTTAGCCTATTTTGGCATGATATATTATTTTTCTGGTGAATTTTGGTGTTTTATTGTCGATTCTAGACGCTGTTTCTTGTGGAAATGAGCCTTATTCGCGAGGGGGGGTTAAGTACCTACTACCCTAACCAAAATGCATTAGAAAAATATCTTATACCAATTGGGAAAATTGGGATAAAACGAATTTTTACCATTAATAGTGAGCTGAGTGAAAGTTTATGCCAATTACTGTTTACTGCTGTTAGGTTTAGTTAGTACCAGAAATAACTTAAGGAATAGAACCAAAATTTCAGGAGATACTATTTATAGGATACCGAACACGAAAATGGAAGTGAGAATGCACAGAACCTTTTAGAACCTGACCTAACCTAACTTTCAAACCTGTGCATTGTCGTTTAAAGTTTTGGTAATACTGCAGCAGACGGGTAACACCAGGAGGAGTTGTTTGGTTACGTTTTTTTTTTCCCATAGGAGATCTTTGGATGATGTTAAGTAATAAAACCATACAAGAACATTTCTGGTGCTACTATAGTGTGCAGTGTACAGAGATAACTAGTCTAACCTAACCCAACCAGACCTAACCTAATCTGATCTACCCAACCCAACATAACCTAACCTGACCTAATCTAACCCAACCTTACCCGACCCAACCTAATCTAACCTAACCCGACTTAACCCAACCCAAACCGATCTTCTCTAAACCTACCTGACCTGGCCTAAATATCTTGTAAACTGCATGCTATAGTCGCACCCTTTTTATTTTAATTATAAGTATTTTGTTTATTTTTTTTAGTTACACTAATACAGTAAGTCCTCGTATAATGTTGGCCCGTTTAACGTTGTTTCTGTACTACGTCGCTAATCTTTAGATACCCAAAATTCGTTTAACGTCCCGACGACTCAATATAACGTCGTTTTTGGCTCGCTACAGTACCTCTAACTCATGGAGCGTCACAGCGTCCCCAAGCGACGCCAAGCCAGTCTCTGTTAGGCTTCCACATCATTCGTGCGTGCTTAAGTGTTTTTGCTATAAATACTGTACTGTACTCTAACCATTCGAAATGGCTTCCAAGCGCCCCTCAAGTGCTACTGATGCTAATGATGTGAAGAAGCAATGTAAAACCATTAGCCTTGCTACGAAAATGGAGCAGGAAAGCCAGTCAGAGAGGGAGGTGGCGGCACCCTCCGAGTCTCAGTGACTCCCCACCCTCCTCTCCCTCCATCCTCCTCCACCCCACTACCCACCACACACTCACTCCACCATCTCCCCATCAGAGAGTACAATACAAATGATTTTTTATATTTAACATTTCTATAAAACATAATTCTGTATATGTAATGTATTTCATGGGGCAAAAGGCTCAGGAACGTAACTCCCGTATTTTATCTATTTCTTATGGGGAAAATTGATTCGCATAACGTTGTTTCATATAACGTCGCGTTTTCAAGAATGTGACTTACTGTAAATTACCTGTAAATTATCTAAGATGGTGGACAAGACCATCCTGATGATTTTAATGGGGAGAGAACTATGTGGGGCTTCATATTGCATGTCAGAATTTTGGAATAGTGGTTTACACTTCTGAATTATTAGTTAAAAGAATTGGTAACCCTGTGGTAATACACGAAGTAGAAAGACGAGGCCCTATACGCAGGTAATAAACTCACCACTGCTACTCTATCAAAACTCTGAAAATTCCTATTGCTATCTAATAATTATAAGGTAGTAATCTATGCATTGATTCAATTGGCATACCATGGTAAAAGCGAATAAAAGGATTATAATAGATTTATACCATGTTACTAACTGTTACTGGACAACCGATGGTGTTGAATACCACCGTAGTAATATATGTTATATCTCGAAGATATAACTGTACCCCATAAATGTGATGGCCAAAAATATAGACAGAGCAAATTGTGCAGTACCTATATATAAGCTCTGATGACAATATTCAGTCAAGTGTAGTTAATCTAAAATCCTACTCGGAAAATAAAAATAAAAAATATTTATGATCTTGGCTTCTGACGAAAGAACATTCTGGACCGCTGGGCAGGGGTTGATTAGGTCATCATAACTTCTGATTTCATGATTGGTGCTCATTCTTCTAATGTCTTTAAATATATAAAAGATATAAACTTATATAGATGCAACATTGCTTGATAGAAGGTACAGTACTTGAATATCAAATGGGTAGGAAAGCCGCTAATATGTCCTGTCTTATCAATGTTAAAGTCGGCCTCTCCTCCTTGAGTGTAGAAGTTGGTCTCTTCTCTTCAAGAGTTCGTGTTGGTCTGAGGCATCATGTGGCAAATCTAGCATCGTTCTAGGCATTGTCACGTGGCTAATATTGGCACAAAATATCTTGGGCCTAAAATGGTTTATCTCCTAAACAACAAATTATAATTATTCATATTTGGTAAACTTTTTATTTTAATATGTAGTAGTTTCTTATGAAATTTGGTAACAAAACAAATCTTAGTTTCGGGGATAAAATTCTCACATCCTGCCAAAAAATAAGTTTCTTTTCTTACTAGTCATTCAGGTGGTAGGCTACATTCAAAAGCACTTACTTTGTTAAATCGTCCATATTACTTGGAACTTAAGACTATAATCAGCATAATAATACTATTGCTTTTATAAAGAAATATTTACATTTATACAGTATATACATTTATCACGTGTTTTTTACTTACGTGACATGAAATTCCGTTGGCTGTGAACTCAACCATATATTTACTGGATAAGTTAATTTTTATATTACTAGTTCTGCTGTGTGATATACATTATACCTGAGGGTCTTAAGGTGAGTAGTGCTGCTGTGTGATATATATTTTACCTTTTCCCGGAATCTGAAAATTCTGACTTTGGGAATGGTTTTCCAAGGACACATTTTCTGGAAAATTCCAAGAAAATTTTCCCAGTTCCTGGAAAATTCCGGGGATGGGGAAGTTTTTTTTGGGGGGGTTGATTGTCATCTCATTACCCGGAAATCTCTCATTCCCGGAAGGGCTCTGCACCATTTGTTCTGGCTAACGGAGATATCACTTTACTAGCCATTCGGGCAGTTGGTCTGTTCTTTTTTAGTACTGTACTCTGTTATGATGTTTATTGTCCAGTGTTAGTACTGGAGAAAACCTGCCATGTTTGGTAGTGTCACACTGGATAACACTCTTCCCACGTACTGTATGTCAGAGGTCAGGACTCAAACCCAGGACACAGTGGGTGAGAGAGATGTGTGTTATCACTGTAGGTTCAGGGGATGAAATAGTCTAAAGCCTTTGATTGAAATGACTTAAGCTTTTAATTAAAATGACTTAACCTCAGGAGTAAAATGACTTAGCCCCTGAGTTAAGACATTTATTTACTGAAGGGAGTAAATTATTATATTCAAGAGGATAAGTTAGCATACTGAAGGGTTTAAATTATCATATTCAAGGGTTTAAATTATCATACTGAAGGGTTTAAATCATCATACTCAAGGGTTTAAATCATCATGCTCAAGGGTTTAAATCATCATATTCAAGGGTTTAAATCATCATATTCAAGGGTTTAAATCATCATATTCAAGGGTTTAAATCATCATATTCAAGGGTTTAAATCATCATATTCAAGGGTTTAAATCATACTCAAGGGTTTAAATCATCATACTCAAGGGGTTAAATCATCATACTCAAGGGGTTAAATCATCATACTCAAGATGTAAAGTTATCATACTCAGGGATTAAATCATTATACTCCCAGGGCTGTACTCTAGTGGCCAGCATCATACTGAAGGGTCATACTTGCATCAACACAAAATAAGTAAACAAAAGAACATATTTAAGTACAGTACATTAGGCCTTTTATTTCAGGTATAGAGTGTAGTATCCCTGAAGAGGCTGAACGAGGGTCCCTTATGCCGGTGGATGGGTGGGTGGGAGGGAGGGTTGGGTGGGTTGGTGGGAGGGAGGGCTGGGTGGGATGCACTGTTAGGTGGAAGGAAGGGTGTATGGGTGGGAGGGAAGGTGTATGCATGGAAGTGAGTGTGTGTGGATGGGAAGTCCTCCCATCCACACACCTTCCTTCCATCTATACACCCTCCTGTCCATCCACACACCCTTCCTTCCATTCACACACCCTCCTGTCCATTCACACACCCTTCCTCTCATTCACACACCCTGAGGGTCTTTTTAAATCTTTCAGATTGTGTGGCTGTCTGAGGTGAACGGCTGTCTGGCTGGCTCAGGTGGACGGCTGGCTGGCTCAGGTGGACGGCTGGCTGGCTCAGGTGGACGGCTGGCTGGCTGGCTCAGGTGGACTACTGGCTGGCTCAGGTGGACGGCTGCAGGCTCAGGTGGACGGCTGGCTGGATCAGGTGGACGGCTGGCTGGCTCAGGTGGACGGCTGGCTGGCTGGCTCAGGTGGACGGCTGGCTGGCTCAGGTGAATCTCTGACAGGACAAGAACCCCACCAAACAGGTAAAGTTCTTGACACTATGTATTGTCTATATGTAAGGTATTTATGAACATTGTCTAAAACTTTTTGTATTACAGGTGTGTGGCGGACTGTGGACCCACCACGAGGTGCTGCCTGGAGGTGAGAGTGAGGGAAGGGGTGGGTGGGTGGGGGGGGAGGGGAGGGGTGGGGGGATGGGTGGGAGGAGGGTGGGTGGGTGGGAGGGAGGGGGATGGTGGGTGGGGTGGGAGGGGTGGGGTGGGGTGGGTTGGAGGGGCTGGGGTGGGTGGAGGTGGGGTGGGAGGGAGGTGGTGGGAGGGAGGCCAGTGGGTGACAGAGTTGGGTGGGTATGATGGAGGGTTAGGTGGGTTGGAGGAAGGTGTCTGCATGGAAGTGAGTGTGTGTGTGGATGGGAGGTCCTCCCATTCATACTCCCTTCCTTCCATCCATACACCCTTCCTCCCAACCACACACCATCCTTCCATCCACACACCTTCCTCCCATCCACGCACCCAACCTCCCATCCACACACCCTACCTCCCGTCCACACACCCTCCTGTCCATCCACACACCCTTCCTCTCATTCACACACCCTGAAGGTCTTTTTAAATCTTTCAGATTGTGTGGCTGTCTGAGGTGGACGGCTGGCTGGCTCAAGTATATGGTTGACTGGTTGAGTCGAACCTCTGGCAGGACAAGAACCCCACCAAACAGGTAAAGTACTTATGACAATATGTAATGTCTTTATGTAAGGTACTTATGAGTACTTATGAACATTGTCTAAAACTCTTTGTATTCCAGGTGTGTGGCTGACTGTGGACCCACAACAAGGTGCTGAAGGTAGTACAGGTAAGACTTATTTGTGTAATAGTTGTAGTAGTAACAGCACCATAGTTAGAAGTAGATACACAGTAGTAACTCCGCCTTGTTCAACTGAACATGCCGGTCCCCAGCCCGGACAAAGGAGGAGGGCTACTGCAGTGTAGTTAGTAGATACACAGTAGTAACTCCGCCTTGTTCAACTGAACATGCCTGTCCCCAGCCCGGATAAAGGAGGAGGGCTACTGCAGTGTAGTTAGTAGATACACAGTAGTAACTCCGCCTGTTCAAGGAACATGCCGGTCCCCAGCCCGGATAAAGGAGGAGGCTACTGCAGTGTAAGTAGATACACAGTAGTAACTCCGCCTTGTTCAACTGAACATGCCGGTCCCCAGCCCGGATAAAGGAGGAGGGCTACTGCAGTGTAGTTAGTAGATACACAGTAGTAACTCCGCCTTGTTCAACTGAACATGCCGGTCCCCAGCCCGGATAAAGGAGGAGGGCTACTGCAGTGTAGTTAGTAGATACACAGTAGTAACTCCGCCTTGTTCAACTGAACATGCCTGTCCCCAGCCCGGATAAAGGAGGAGGGCTACTGCAGTGTGTGTTAGTAGATACACAGTAGTAACTCCGCCTTGTTCAGTGAACATGCCGGTCCCTGCAGCCCGGATAAAGGAGGAGGGCTACTGCAGTGTAGTTAGTAGATACACAGTAGTAACTCCGCCCTTGTTCAAGTGAACATGCCGGTCCCCAGCCCGATACAAGGAGGAGGGCTACTGCAGTGTAGTTGCAGATACACAGGTAACTCCGCCTTGTTCATGAACATGCCGGTCCCTCAGCCCGATAAAGGAGGAGGGCTACTGCAGTGTAGTTAGTAGATACACAGTAGTAACTCCGCCTTGTTCAGTGAACATGCCGGTCCCCAGCCCGCTGATAAAGGAGTAGAGGGCTACTGCAGTGTAGTTAGTAGATACACAGTAGTAACTCCGCCTTGTTCAAGTGAACATGCCGGTCCCCAGCCCGGATAAAGGAGGAGGGCTACTGCAGTGTAGTTAGTAGATACACAGTAGTAACTCCGCCTTGTTCAAGTGAACATGCCGGTCCCCAGCCCGGATAAAGGAGGAGGGCTACTGCAGTGTAGTTAGTAGATACAGTAGTAACTCCGCCTTGTTCAAGTGAACATGCCGGTCCCCAGCCCGGATAAAGGAGGAGGGCTACTGCATTGTAGTTAGTAGATACACAGTAGTAACTCCGCCTTGTTCAAGTGAACATGCCGGTCCCCAGCCCGGATAAAGGAGGAGGGCTACTGCAGTGATCAAGATCGCCACTTCATAGTCTTCGACCATTTTATTATACAAGGTACAGTAACTTATATTTTATCAAGACCATGTTTACTGAACTGTATTTTCTCTAAGAACATCAATGCTTTATTTTAGCTTTATAGAAAGTTTTGAAGAAATGAGATTTTCATTTACTCACTACCACTTGATGTGATCATGTTTATATTTGTATACAAGGAATCTAAAAAAATAAAATGAGTTGTATATTCAAAGTATTTTTTCTTTTTTTATATTATACACGTTACAGTATGCAATAACAGCCTAAAAATTTGATACAGGAGTATGAATGGGGGCAAGTAGGTGGGGGTGTTATATTTGCTAGGTTTACACCGTTCAACACCCTTCTCACATCTGTCCCAGGCTGGAGTTAGGGCCCAGGACAGGGTTGAGAGAGAACCTACCACTGTACCACCAACACCCACGATACTTTAGGTCAAATATCAAGTTATTTCATTTCAAAACCTTACAATTTTAAACATGACCGTTAGATTTCAAAGTCTGAAGCTTTACATTTTGTTGTACATTTAATTTATAATTTGATCTATAATTAACAAGGATTTTTTTTATAAATTTTCAGGCAAAACTGACTTCCAACATTGGGTGTTTTGTCCAGATTGTCATCATTCAGTAAGTAAAATCCCTACTGTACTTTACAATGTATACATTACAGTACGTTCAAAATAACAGTATGTACACAATCAAAAACTTTTCTTTACGGACATGGCCGATGAATTTCAAAATAAACACTGACATTTGTCGTCTCGGTGAGGTTGTCAATCCTTCGCCCGAGGTGTCATTGTCTAACACTATCATAAAGATGCATTTTTGATGTACATCTTGTAATAGCTACAGTGAATTGAGGTATTACAATGCCATCTGTAGGTACAGTCCTGTGATTGACATTAGTTTTGAATATGCATACCCACTAGGTCATCACATGGACATTAGCTTGTAACAGTTCTACTTTGGTTGGCACTTGAATATCAATTCCCAAGACATCACAGGATCCATATACAGTCCATGTTACCGTCATGTTTCAAGTTCAGTTTACAAGATTATTATTATTCTACTTTTCCAAAATTGGAGTATAAAAGGTCAAATTTATTCATTGTTTATTTCATTATGTACAGATGTTGTATAATGAGAGCCAACTCATCATAATCTCAATACAAGTGCCAACCATTACATAATATATCTAACCTTTTCTTTATCTGTGGCTTGACTGGAGGTTTACTTAGACGTTCTTAAATATATTACTTTAATGTACTTTAAAAATTCTCAATTCTTAATTGTAGAAAAAAGTTTGTGCTTAAGGCGGTAGTCTTGAAGGTGTGGGCTGGAACAGTACAGTTGTGGGAACACTCGCTGTGGTCATCTGGCCGTCTTGGTTTCACTTCTTGTACACCAACCACCTGCAGTAAGATTTTGAATTTTAGATTAGACAATTAACATTAATGTATCTCTACCAATACACAACATTTACCCCGATAATTTCTTGCATTCCATACTTGCATCCTCGCATATATCCACACTCTCTAGCACCCTCCTGTAGCACCTTACACGTGAGCACCAGCCTTACTGCTCATATGGCTGCAGCAGTCTTCTCACAGGCATCATCCCCAACATTCCTTCATAGAACGTTATTTTACTGATACTTATAACATTCAGTCCATGAACCATTGTATGACTGCCCAACACGAGCGCCCCCTCCACCAACCGAGCGCCCTCCACTGCCCAACGTACGAGCGCCCCCTCCACTGCCCAACGTACGAGCGCCCCCTCCACTGCGTACGAGCTCCCCCTCCACTGCCCAACGTACGAGCGCCCCCTCCACTGCCCAACGTACGAGCGCCCCTCCACTTCCCAACGTACGAGCGCCCCACCACTGCCCAACGTACGAGCGCCCCCACCACCACCCATGTACGAGCCCTCCACTGCCCAACGTACGAGCGCCCTCCACTGCCCAACGTACGAGCGCCTCCACTGCCCAACGTACGAGCGCCCCCTCCACTGCCCAACGTTCCTTCTTCCCAACCCTTCACAAAGCAAGTCACTCGTCTTCAGTTTTACATCCAGTGGGTTTTAGGATAACCACACGAAGAGACACAGGTAACTTAACTCGGAGGCTGAATTAACATGTGGTGTGTTACATCTTGCTCAAGGTTGGTTCTGTTGCTTCCTCTAAGTTGGCCTTCAAGTACATCACCTGTCACCTGCAATATATTTCGAGTTATTTATGTTGAATGAGAAGTTAAAGGTATAATTTCCATCTACCAATAGACCACATGTACGTAAACCGTCTCCAACTGTACTCAAGTTAATAATTTACTAAAGTCTTAATTTTATCTAACTTCAAAATTTACTTGAATTCAGGATCAGTTAACGAAAGTGGCTAATGAAATGCATTAAATTGACGTTCTTCAATAAGCTTTTATATAATATATTTACAGTATAATGAATCAACTTATTGATGTGGTTCAGTCTAGGTTAGTTACGTTTAATCTAGGTTAAGTTAGTTGAAGTCCACCCACAAGTAGGTTTATTTACCTATACTTCTACAGTATTTCCACACTAGCTGGCCCGTAAGCCACGCCCCTCGTCTAATAGGTACAAATAGTCAATTGGTTCCCTGAGCATTTTACCTCCCGGATCATATACAGTACAAGCGCATATTTATATTGACCTTTTAAAGTAAATATTTATAATTTCTAACATCCTCACTGAAGAGCGAATGCCTTTAAATGATTTGCATTTTGATAATCCATATATTTATCATTTTAGATAAAGATCTGTTTCCAAATGTGAACAAATTTAATTTGAATTTTCTGTGAACCAAGCAGCTAATAGTATGTCAGAGGGCGTGGCCTGCAGACCAGGTTAGCGTGAACAGAGTATAATAAATTTACTCTAAGATAACTGTCTACAGTCTCAGAGCCCTTCACACCACACAGTCCTCCAGAGCCTTCACACCACACAGTCCTCCAGACTTCACACCACACAGAGTCCTCCAGAGCCCTTCACGCCACACACACAGTCCTCCAGAGCCCTTCACACCACACACAGTCCTCCAGAGCCCTTCACACCACACACACAGTCCTCCAGGCCCTTCACACCCACACACAGTCCTCCAAGCCCTTCACACACACACACACAGTCCTCCAGGGCCCTTCACACCACACACACAGTCCTCCAGAGCCCTTCACACCACACACACAGTCCTCCAGAGCCCTTCACACCACACAGAGTCCTCCAGAGCCCTTCACACCACACACACAGTCCTCCAGAGCCCTTCACCCACACACAGTCCTCCAGAGCCCTTCACCACACACACAGTCCTCCAGGGCCTTCACCACACACACACAGTCCTCCAAGGCCCTTCACCACACACACACAGTCCTCCAGAGCCCTTCACACCACACACACAGTCCTCCAGAGCCCTTCACACCACACACAGTCCTCCAGAGCCCTTCACACCACACACACAGTCCTCCAGGCCTTCACACCACACACAGTCCTCCAGAGCCCCACACCACACACACAGTCCTCAGAGCCCTTCACCACACACACACAGTCCTCCAGAGCCCTTCACACCCACACACACAGTCCTCCAGAGCCCTTCACCACACAGTCCTCCAGAGCCCTTCACACCACACACAGTCCTCCAGAGCCCTTCACACCACACACACAGTCCTCCAGGCCTTCCCACACACCCACCACACACACAGTCCTCCAAGCCCTTCACACCACACACAGTCCTCAGGCCCTTCACCACACACACACAGTCCTCCAGAGCCCTTCACACCACACAGTCCTCCAGGGCCTACACCCACACACACAGTCCTCCAGAGCCCTTCACACCACACACACACAGTCCTCCAGAGCCCTTCACCACACACACACAGTCCTCCAGGCCCTTCACACCACACACACAGTCCTCAGGCCTTCACACCACACACACAGTCCTCAGAGCCCTTCACACCACATGTGGTGATATATTGTAATAATAATGATAACAGCTTTATTTTGTCCTACAAGTTTGTTGCTAAGAACCGATTTTGGGGAATTGTTTGCTGTGGTGTACAAATTTTTATGAATGAAGATGTCTGATGGGGTTTATTATTACTATATGGTTCAGCAGTAATTGCTCAATAATTTTTAATGAGTGACTTTTCATAAAGCTCGATATTAGTTAATAACACTTTTCAGGCTGAATACTTGTGATAAAGGTGGAAATTTGTTATTGAAATTTTGAAATTAATGAAATTCATTATGATATCGGTTACAGCTTATTAAATTTGAGCCACACTTGAAACACATATGTTATGCTGTGACATAAGTTATAATTTTTTGCAGCAAATATTAATGATCTTTTTGTCAATGGTCAGCTGTTAGAATTTCCAAGGAACACATCATATATGCAGTTGTTAACCTGCAAGTGATCTATTCACCCTTGTGTCCTCGGAGCTGTACTGTACAGGCTGGGAGGTCAGGAGAAAGTAGCACTGCATTGAAGGTCTTCTAGTGAAGCATAATTTGTTTTAATACTTATTTATAGCTATACTGTATGTCTTGCCTTTTATATGTATATATCTTGCTTATGTCAAAGTTTGACTTACTACACTGCAAGTTTAAAGTGGGAAGGTATTGTGTGTATTTAGCCCCGCACGTTGACGGAGGCTCCTTCTTAGAAGTTTGACGTGAGGTGTTGTGAGTATCACTAAGATTTATCTGACGGGAAGCATTGTGTTGAGGATTTATAAAAAGTTTGTTGTTTACCTGCTGTGGTCTCAGGGTGTAGAACACTCCTGCAGGTGTACCCAGTATTGCTCACCATTGCATAGGACTGAGTAAGATCACTAGTGTTACTTTAAGGTAAGATGTAAAACATGTCAATTTGAAGTTTGAAAAACTTTTATGCTATTAATTTTTGTCCAATGACTGATTTACATACAAACATGTTAAACAAAAGATTGAAAAGACTGTTAGTTGCCAAGTTATTTAGGTTAAGGAAACTTTTGTAGGCATTTGGGGAATTGTCACCCATACTGTGCAGTACCAAGACATCTTTGTGATGATTTTTATAATACTGGAGTTTATAATATTACAGTTATTTAGTAAATACAGTATATGGTTAATTACTTCCAAGTGTATTACCATTTTAAGTTGATAGTAATATAATGCATCCAAACAAGATAGACTATGTGGTTGAGTGACTGAATCTACTGCTCTGGGTAGTAGACCTCTGTGTTTAGTTGGCACAGATTCTCTTAAATCCATTTCTAGTTCAACACAACTTGCATTCATTTTAAAAGATGAACAATCAAAACTTGTAAACTAAATCATAGACGGTCCAAGTGTTTGATATATATAAAAAGTATCTGACTGATAAACTGTTGATGTCCATAAGAGAAACTTTAACTAGAAATTAAACTTGTGTTCATTTCTGTTATCCATAAAATAATGTCAGTTAAGGTAAAGAATGAGACAGTTACACTAGTAGTTAATACCTTGGGAGTTTGGTCACCCAAGTTGGTGTTATGGGATAGTACAGGTCAAATGGTCTAACCTAGAGAAATCATCAAGTTAACCCAATGCTACCTAACAAGGTCATTAGAATCAAGGCCCGTAGAACTAGACCTCAATGCTAATGATCGCGTCGAGGTTCATTAGACCGGAGCCTATTATGGGGGCCCTATTTGACCCGTCGCCACTAGGATAAATACATCAGACTTTTTATCTACTTGGGAACTTTTAGCAGACCTGTCGATGAATCTTGTTTTTGGTAGTCTCCTCCTCTAGATGATCCCCACAACTCATCCACCAAGAGCCATCAACTTGTGCTTAGCAGGTACTGTCATGTTGAAAAGGTGTGTTGCCCTGCTTTAGTGTTGTAGACCTAAGTGTTTCAGAAATGGCTACATATTTTACCGTTGTCATTACATAGATTATAGAGATAATGTTGGGTATTACGCTTTTGAGTGTTTTTGGTGTTTCAAATTATCCTTGCACGGGAAGTCATTTTCACACACGTTATTATTTAGCGTATTTGGTGTTTGGATGTAACCATTCTCTGATGGTTGAGCTCATTTAGTAACATATTCGCTTAGTAGATAATTTATTTACATACGTCCTTCAGTGATACAATTCCCAACTAATAACTTTTACCTCTTGTAGTCATAATTTTTTTGCTTAATATATGATTCTTTTTCTCTAGTAGACTTTTCCTCACACTATCTTTAAACATAAGCTTGTGCACATATTATTTAACACAATTATATATAGTAAAACCGTTTAAATCAGATCCTTAATGTGATTTGTACAGTGAAAGCCCTTTAATTATGCCGAGAATTACAGTATTATATTAGTCAGTTTTAGTCCCTATAGTGTTTTGACTCACTAGATTACACGTTATCCTCAAGAGACATACGTGCTGGAGGAAAGCACTTGTTGTGAGTTTTTTACAGTAGATATATTTTTGAAATATTTTTGATATATGTTTTGTGTTTACGTTACAGCAAAATCAGCCGGTACGATAACACCATAATACCGGGCACCACCACCACCACCGGCGAGGTTAAAAGTACTGTAGGGTTCCTCGATACATGATTTTCATTCCCTTGTGTTGATTTCCTATCACCTTAGTAGTATTTTTTTGTCTATTTAACTTTGAAAATCCACAAAATCATTAAAAAAAAAATATATAGCATTTGTACTGATTTTTTGGTGATAGATTAATATGATTATTTCCATGTCTTATTTACCTGCCATCGTCCATCATTTTTGGCTTATTAGGTGTCGGCCTGACTGATTATATTACCTTGTTGACATACGCCATCAATACTAATGCCACCTTTTTAATATTATGCTGTGATGAGCCGGGATATGTATGTACTGTACTGTATAATCACCTTGAGAAATTTAGTAAAAAAAATGGTAGGTAGAAACTTGTATGGTTTGATATGCTGCATTACCAGCTCTGTAATGTAGTATTTTCCTTCTCCTTTTAATAAATTGAAGGAAGGAGTGTGCTGGTATGTGTTGCGCTACATACTAGTGATTTAAGTACTGTACTCTGTTTTAACCTGTTATAGCCTTGAGAGGGATGACAGAGCACTGTAATAGGCTAAATTATTCTGGTCAAATGTAACATCAAAGGTTGACGTTAACAAGATTCGCATGGTTGACGTTTGGAAAGCCTCGGTGGCCTAAAGGTACACTTGGCTGATATAAAACTGATGCACTTATACCAAGCTTCAGTCTGTTGATAAGCTGTTGTTACGTCAGGAGCTTCACTCGTCTCCCTTGTGGTCACTACAACCAAAAAGCCCAATGATGAGGACTGAACGTTGTTTTTCAGTGTTGAGATGTATTGTAGCATTATTTCAGCATGGACTCCGTATTACAACAACAGAGTGCTCCTTTGGGGGATATTCTCGTCTTGTGATTATTTACATTAATGTCACACACTTATAAAGTCAAACTCCCCCATTATTTCACAAATTATTTTCCCTCATCAGAAATTATGCTTCTCAGTTAATTGAATATTTCACAAAAGTCTTGTATAATTTTCTACTTAGAAAATATGTTTTATTTAATTGATTCACACATTTTTTCATTACTGTTTTCCTGATACCAAATATTCTGTCCAGGATAGATTTATGGCTGAACTTCAGCTGCCATTTACACTTTATACCTGTAGCTCCTAACCTTCATTACAGCTCTCTACTGATGATTATACTCGACTGAATGTATTATAACTGAGTTGGGATTTGGGATTGATGACGATTGCCTGCATAACAGTGATTTAAAAAACATAAGCTGCCATATATTTACAAATTTCAATGTTTCTTTAGTTTAAACAGTTTATTAGGTTTATTTATGATCTATACCCCTGTATATACATTAACAGGCTGAAAACTCACAAAGGCGACACAGCAGCTGAAACAGAATAGAATTATGAAGGTAACCATGAAGTGGATGGAGTTTGTCAGGGATATCATAACTGCCTTCAAATTCCAAACCTCTTTAAGATTTTCATTTCAGTAATTTTTCCTGTCTCATTTTATAGTAAACACTTTGTATATCTGTTGGTCAGTATTTGAATTGGATTATACAACACTAAACCTCATGAATCCAGTGTAGGCAGAAGCATCTGGTGGCTTCATTTTAAGTTTATTATAATAGTTACAATAAACATTCAAGTGTAATAACTGAGCAACATTATATATATATTTTTAATTTAGCATGGAGTCGGTGGGTGGAGTCCTCCCTTAGGCTCCTGTTCCCTTGTTGCTGGAGGCCTCCGGATATATTGCCTTCTAGTACAGTATTCTCTCTGGTCTCCAACTTGAAATTAACATGAGGAGGATGGGGTAGTATTGTCCTCCTACAGCTTACTAGCCATTGAGGAATTGGGCTGTCTGTTCTGTTAGTTGGTTATGACCTTCATTACCCAGTGTTAGTACAGAGGTGGAAACTGGAGTTACTTGTCTTGTGAGTCTAGACTGTAGTTGAACCTCACACACAGGAAGCTACTTGAAGAGTGCACAAGAACCAGATAATTTTAGTGAATATAATTTCTATGAAAAATCAACCATTTTTCTATTAATTTTTTTAAATATTAGGTTATTAGATAAGTATTTATTTTGTAATTATAATTTTTCCTTTAAATATATTGCAACCCCTTACTTGCATCATTTATTGTGTTAAGATACATTGAGTAATACTAAGTTTCTAATGTGGACAGTTAGATTATACTCTGTTACAAATTATCCTCGCTATATAAATAGTCGCTATACTAAAATTTGCTTCTCCAGAAAATTCTGTTCCTACACCTATTTCTTATTATCAAGGTCAGTAAAAAATTAATTATGTGTCATCCACCCCTCAGACCACCTTGTCCTGTGGCTGCCACTCGCTTGGTGTTAGGTTGAAGTACTGTGCTCTCACTTTATCCGTGTGTATGTAATAGCGTCCAAGCTAATTCTTAAGCTTCTCCCACCATTACCAAAGAGACAGCATAAGCCTGTGATAATAATAAACAAACTTGATATACAGTAATAACTTGCCATGAATGGAAGGCCCTTGCAAGACTGGGAGAGACCTGCCTCATGTACGGTAATGTACTAACTGTATACAATTCAGTACAGTATTTTATTTAGAGTAGCTATTTGTTGGGTACTTTAATGCTGTGGATTTTTGTTGTTTCTGAACAGAATTGAATTTTGTTGTTCCATAAACTAGTTCACTATGTTCAGGTATAATAACGGGATTTTGTTGTCGTTGGGAACCTAACTATTTTCCCTTATAATATATTATTCACTGTCTGAAAATTTTATATCTAAAAAGTGTTTAAGGAATGTATTTGTATAGTGAGAGAGATGCACTTACGGAATTGCACCCACCTAGCATCTTATATGTCCAGGTTGTAAAATAAAATGGATAAATGAGAACCAGTGATGTACAACAGGGGATAATTGTGCTATTAGTAGCCAAACTGACACATACACACACTGTACTTCATAAGCATTTTGACCATCACTTTGGTGTTTCATACGAGATCAACACCTGATGGTTTAAACGTCAAAGATCCAACCTTACTTGTTTTTTCCCATCATGCTAAAAGTTTTTTAGTGCCACTTTGATATTCTTGTCTGCCAAGGTACAGTACATAAGTTTGTAAGAATTAGGAGTTTTGTCTTAATTGAATTTGGTAGATCTTTTTGGTGGTGTCATAAGTTACATTCATGATTAATTTGACTAACTACGTGTACAGACAAATTTATATAATGTAGCACCAGTAATTGCATTATTAGGGGGTCATATTTTGTCCTCCCGCCACAACCTCAACAGGTGACATCAACCTAAGGTGTCAGGTAGTCACCTATTGAAAGAGTGTTAAAATTATCCTTAGAAATAACACAACAAAGCATTAAATAAAGACATATTTGTACATTAACTTATCATGGGTATTTCTGGTTTTTGACTGATTTGGGAATAATTCAAAGTAAAGAATTTTGATGGATTCATATGTTTCAGCTTTGCCAGCATTCATTAGTTCACCTTTACCCTCTGCTACAGGTTAAGGTAAATGGGGTCACTGAAACACCATTTTCTCTTTATATAAATAATTGTCCTCAGTATTTCATGAATGTACATGTAATTATATTTCTCTACAGTCCCTTCTATTTTTATAATTTACTGTTTAATTCCTTCTGTGTTACCATGAATTATTTTTTATAATATATGTATTATTATTAACCACTAATATGAATCTGGTATTTTCTTAATAATTTGTATGTTTGTCTTGTAATATTATTTCTTTATTTCTTCCAATCTCGTTCATACTCTCAGACACGTGTACTGTTAGGAAGGATTAGTAAAGTTTTTTTTTTAAGTTCAGAGGCAGCCAGTTTATATTGCATCAGATGGTTAAAATTCAGTATAATTATTTCAAAGAAAGTGTGATATTATTTACTTTATTCAGTGGTCTAAACTTTATGTTATGTACACAAGTTGCTGCCTCTGCAATCCTTGTTGAGCATTGAACCTATTCTAAGTTTGTTTCTCCTGGTTAAGCCAACGTTATTTAAAAGAAACTCAGTCAACATTACAAAATATGCACAACATACATGTAATCCCCTAACATAAACATCGTCATCAGAACATTAAACAGTTTGTTGAGTTTGGCTTCAGCAGCTACAGGACCACAAGGTCCTTATTAGTTTTGTTTTAGCATGTGTGGACGATGGTTTACTTACACTTGTAAATACAGTATGATTCATATTTGTAATTTTTCACAATAATGCACAGCTCTTGTCTTTATGTAATTGAAGATATTTTCAGTATATTCCTGATCATATAAGCTCTAGTTTACAGTTGTACAGAGCCTGCTTATTGTACCCTTAGCAACTTTACTCATCACCGTTACACTGCCTGTGTTTTATTACCAGTGGAGGAGGCTGTAACAACAGGTGCAGTTATATGAGTTATTTTTTCACATTTATGTTATAAACCAATCAGTGCTAATCATGGCAGACCGTGTCAACCTCATCCCATATATCTAATGTCATCCTGAAGACTAATTTGTTAAATTTGAAGATGAAGAATTTCCATGAATGTTTTTTAACCCTTACACTAAAATGGTGAATTATTCTGAAATTAAGTGAATTGAAATACTGTATAATGTGTGTAGAACAAGCTCAAAGGGGGTCACCCAGGGCACTAAATACAGAGAAAAAAACTTAGTCTTCCAGAGATGCAAATACTAGTAGTACACCCTGTGCTTACAGCTTCTGTTACAGTGATGTACTGTACACAGCATATTGTGTCCCTTCATCTGTATAGTACAGTGTAGTTATTATGAATGTCCAAAGTTAGTTGCCCTGGTACTAGAGTACAGTATCTTTTAATAACTTGCAGTTCATTTATCAAGGGCATTTTGTATAGTAAGTAATTACTATTGACCTCAGAATATCTCCTAATATCTAGTGCACATGGCCTCCAAAATGTGGGTACAACATAGTACACAGCTTTTCAGAGGTAGAGTGCTGTGCCGTGCACAAATTCAATGTGAACCTATTTCTAAAAGGTTCTATTTTTTACCTCAGTCTGAAATTAATCATTTGAGTGTCTGTGCATAAGTCACTTCTGTCTGGGGCATCTATATAGGAGTACTTCCTTCTAACCTTACTCAAGTGGCTACAACATCTTGTAATTTAGTGGTACTTGGGACCTATAGGAATACAGTATATATAGATTGGTGAATAAAATCAAAACACTTGAGGTAGAGTATGCAGTACTGAACACCTGAGGAACAGAGTGTGAGGACCAACAGATGTGTGCTGGATCAACATCTTGGACACACACACAAACAAGACCACACCAACGATACAGAATGAATGTATTTATAACATGATGATGAAATGTTGGCCTTGAGAAGAAGTAAATCTTGCTGTAAAAACTGATGGAACAATAAAACAAGGTGACAGGAGGGGGTTGAGACAGGAACAAGGAGACTGGGGGGCTGAGACAGAGGAGGGACTGAGGTAGGAACAAGGAGACGGGGGGGGTGGGCTGAGTTGGAGGAGAATAGGGGCGGAGACAGGAACAAGGAGCTGGAGGGCTGAGACAGGAACAAGGAGACTGGGGGCTGAGACAGAGGAGGGACTGAGGTAGGAACAAGGAGACGGGGAGGGGGCTGAGGTGGGTGAA